>NC_089525.1:35158120-35228120 GCF_963924715.1 Thunnus thynnus | reverse complement strand
TTTCCTGTGAGATGAGAAAGCACAAAAAACTCCGGGGAAGAAGCAAAGTTAGTGACATGCATTGATGTTACATGAATGCATACAGATGGAGAGGAGGAGGAGGAGAGAGGAGCTCAGTGCATCATGGGAAGTCCCCCAGCAGTCTAGGCCTATAGCAGCATAACTAAGGGCTGATCCAAGGCGAGCCTGGTCGGCCCTAACTATAAGCTTTATCAAAAAGGAAAGTTTTAAGCCTACTCTTAAACATAGAGAGGGTGTCTGCACCCCGGACTGAATCCGGTAGATGGTTCCATAGAAGAGGAGCCTGATAGCTGAAGGCTCTGCCTCCCATTCTACTTTTAAAGACTGTAGGAACCACCAGTAAGCCTGCATACTGGGAGCACAGTGTTCTAGTGGGATAATACGGTATTATGAGCTCTTCAAGATATGATGGTGTCTGACCATTAAGGGCTTTGTAAGTTAGGAGAAGGATTTTAAATTCTATTCTAGATTTTACAGGAAGCCAATGTAGTGAAGCTAAAATGGGAGAAATGTGGTCTCTTTTTCTAGTTTTAGTCAGGACACGTGCAGCTGCATTCTGGACCAGCTGGAGAGTCTTTAGAGACTTGTTAGAGCAGCCTGATAATAAGGAATTGCAATAATCCAGCCTAGAAGTAACAAATGCGTGAACTAGTTTTTATGAATAATGAATAAATATATTCAACTTCAAACAAAAGGATTTGTACTCAGTAACAACTGAATCGTAGTTGTGCAGTTGAAAACACTTGTTCACCCTGTCACACATCAGATAATCATAATTATCACAATAGTCACAATATCACAACAGGACATTCCCACACATGATCAGCATAACTGACTACAGAAAATGAATGAATGATGTCTCAACATAATTATGAATCAATAAGGTAAATCTGCAAAATGGTTTCAACAGATGATCTGAAATAAAACTCACTGAATGCAAACAGAACTTTAGTTTACTTTACATCTAAACTCCACACGGAGCTTTTAAGTTGTTTGAGTCATTTGACTGTGATGTTTTTATTTTTTAAAACCATATGAAGTGGAACCAGATGTGGCATTTTTCCCTCCATGAGTCATTGAGTAACAGCAGCCAGGAGAGTCTACAGTTTATCTCCTGACAACCAGACCGCTGTAATAAAACAAGTAGACGGACTACAGGACACATCTAAGATCTCACCAACTGCTAACTTTAGCACTAGTTATTGTGCCTGGCAGCGTATTTAGTGTGCAGTGTGTTTATGTGCTTGTGCAAACTGTTTATAAAACATAAACTCAACATTAGAAATCAAGTGTCTCAATCTAACATAAAAACACAGTCAGAGCCGTGAATGTGAAAGTAATCTGCAACCATCACATCTAAATGTCAAACAACCCGACACCAGAAGCTCCTCACTTCATCCAAACATCCTCACGTCACACACACACACACACACACACACACTCACACACACACACACTCACACACACACACACTCACACACACTCACACACACACACACTCACACACACACACACACACACACACACACACACACACACACACACACACACACACACACTCACACACACACACTCACACACACACACACACACACACACACACACACACTCACACACACACACTCACATACACACACACACACACACACACTCACATACACACACACACACACACACACACACACACACACACATCTGGACTCCATCAGCAGGCCGGTCGACGCCGGAAGTCTAGAGATCAGATAACAAAAAAACATCAAGACACACAATCACTGAAACACTACCAGTACTACTACTACAGTACTACTGCTGTATTACTGCTATACTGCTGCTGTACTACTACTGTACTACTGCTGTACTACTGCTGTAGTACTGCTGTATTACTGCTGTAGTACTGCTGTATTACTGCTGTAGTACTGCTGTACTACTACTGTACTACTGCTGTACTACTGCTGTAGTACTACTGTACTACTACTGTACTACTGCTGTATTACTGCTGTACTACTGCTGTACTACTGCTGTATTACTGCTGTACTACTGCTGTACTACTTCTGTATTACTGCTGTACTACTGCTGTACTACTGCTGTAGTACTGCTGTACTACTGCTGTACTACTGCTGTATTACTGCTGTATTACTGCTGTAGTACTACTGTAGTACTGCTGTAGTACTGCTGTACTACTGCTGTAGTACTGCTGTACTACTGCTGTATTACTGCTGTAGTACTGCTGTACTACTACTGTAGTACTGCTGTAGTACTGCTGTACTACTGCTATACTACTGCTGTAGTACTGCTGTAGTACTGCTGTACTACTGCTGTAGTACTGCTGTACTACTGCTATACTACTACTGTAGTACTGCTGTAGTACTGCTGTACTACTGCTATACTACTACTGTAGTACTGCTGTAGTACTGCTGTACTACTGCTATACTACTACTGTAGTACTGCTGTAGTACTGCTGTACTACTGCTGTAGTACTGCTGTACTACTGCTGTATTACTGCTGTATTACTGCTGTAGTACTACTGTAGTACTGCTGTAGTACTGCTGTACTACTGCTGTACTGCTGCTGTACTACTGCTGTACTAGAGTACTACAACAGTACTGCTGGAGTAAAAGGATACTCGTGTTGCTGCAGTGTCAAACCACAGGACCGTTAGAGGAAGAGGAAGAGAGGCGAGCTGCAGTTGTTCACACTAACACTCAGAGTCAGAGGGAAAACAGAAGCGGAGGTGTTGGAATAACTGGAAGAAGGAAAAAAGAAAAGAGGAACAACACAAACTGTGTCATATGATTTAAAAGAAGAAGATGAGGTCGTTTGTTGGTCTGGTCTTCATCTGTCTGCTGTCGTCCGTCTGCAGCAACTCTCCGTCTCCTCGTCCTGTAGAGGAATGTTCCAGCATGTCTGTCCGTAAGTCTTTTTCTTCTTCTCCATGTTATTAAACGTAAGACGTCTTATTAAAGTTAAGACGTGTTATTTAACTTAAGACGTGTTATTAAAGAGGACATGTTACTTACCAGACAACATATTATTAAAGTTAAGACAAGTTGTTAAAGTTAAGACATGTTATTAAACTTAAGATGTCTTATTAAAGTTAAGACGTGTTATTAAACGTAAGACATGTTATTAAAGAGGACATGTTACTTACCAGACAACATATTATTAAAGTTAAGACAAGTTGTTAAAGGTAAGACGTGTTATTAAACTTAAGACGTGTTATTAAACTTAAGATGTCTTATTAAAGTTAAGACGTGTTATTAAACTTAAGACGTGTTATTAAACTTAAGACGTGTTATTAAACTTAAGATGTCTTATTAAACTTAAGACGTGTTATTAAAGGTAAGACGTGTTATTAAACTTAAGACGTGTTATTAAAGGTAAGACGTGTTATTAAACGTAAGACATGTTATTAAAGAGGACATGTTACTTACCAGACAACATATTATTAAAGTTAAGACAAGTTGTTAAAGGTAAGACGTGTTATTAAACTTAAGATGTCTTATTAAACTTAAGACGTGTTATTAAACTTAAGACGTGTTATTAAACTTAAGACGTGTTATTAAAGGTAAGACGTGTTATTAAACTTAAGACGTGTTATTAAACTTAAGACGTGTTATTAAACTTAAGACGTGTTATTAAAGGTAAGACGTGTTATTAAACTTAAGATGTCTTATTAAAGGTAAGACGTGTTATTAAACTTAAGATGTGTTATTAAAGGTAAGACGTGTTATTAAACTTAAGACGTGTTATTAAAGGTAAGACGTGTTATTAAACTTAAGACGTGTTATTAAAGGTAAGACGTGTTATTAAACTTAAGATGTCTTATTAAAGGTAAGACGTGTTATTAAACTTAAGACGTGTTATTAAAGGTAAGACGTGTTATTAAACTTACGACGTGTTATTAAAGGTAAGACGTGTTATTAAACTTAAGACGTGTTATTAAACTTAAGACGTGTTATTAAAGGTAAGACGTGTTATTAAACTTAAGATGTCTTATTAAAGGTAAGACGTGTTATTAAACTTAAGACGTGTTATTAAACTTAAGACGTGTTATTAAAGGTAAGACGTGTTATTAAACTTAAGACGTGTTATTAAACTTAAGACGTGTTATTAAAGGTAAGACGTGTTATTAAACTTAAGACGTGTTATTAAACTTAAGACGTGTTATTAAAGGTAAGACGTGTTATTAAACTTAAGACGTGTTATTAAAGGTAAGACGTGTTATTAAACTTAAGATGTCTTATTAAACTTAAGACGTGTTATTAAACTTAAGACGTGTTATTAAAGGTAAGACGTGTTATTAAACTTAAGATGTCTTATTAAAGGTAAGACGTGTTATTAAACTTAAGACGTGTTATTAAACTTAAGATGTCTTATTAAAGGTAAGACGTGTTATTAAACTTAAGACGTGTTATTAAACTTAAGACGTGTTATTAAAGGTAAGACGTGTTATTAAACTTAAGACGTGTTATTAAAGGTAAGACGTGTTATTAAACTTAAGATGTCTTATTAAAGGTAAGACGTGTTATTAAACTTAAGACGTGTTATTAAAATTAAGATGTCTTATTAAAGGTAAGACGTGTTATTAAACTTAAGACGTGTTATTAAAATTAAGATGTCTTATTAAACTTAAGACGTGTTATTAAACTTAAGACGTGTTATTAAACTTAAGACGTGTTATTAAAGGTAAGATGTGTTATTAAAATTAAGATGTCTTATTAAACTTAAGACGTGTTATTAAACTTAAGACGTGTTATTAAAATTAAGATGTCTTATTAAAGGTAAGACGTGTTATTAAACTTAAGACGTGTTATTAAACTTAAGACGTGTTATTAAAGGTAAGATGTGTTATTAAAATTAAGATGTCTTATTAAACTTAAGACGTGTTATTAAACTTAAGACGTGTTATTAAAATTAAGATGTCTTATTAAAGGTAAGACGTGTTATTAAACTTAAGACGTGCTATTAAACTTAAGACGTGTTATTAAAGGTAAGACGTGTTATTAAACTTAAGACGTGTTATTAAACTTAAGACGTGTTATTAAAGGTAAGACGTGTTATTAAACGTAAGACGTCTTATTAAAGGTAAGACGTGTTATTAAACTTAAGACGTGTTATTAAACTTAAGACGTGTTATTAAAGGTAAGACGTGTTATTAAACTTAAGACGTGTTATTAAAGGTAAGACGTGTTATTAAACTTAAGACGTGTTACTAAACTTAAGACGTGTTATTAAAGGTAAGACGTGTTATTAAACTTAAGACGTCTTATTAAAGGTAAGACGTGTTATTAAACTTAAGACGTGTTATTAAAGGTAAGACGTGTTATTAAACTTAAGACGTGTTATTAAAGGTAAGACGTGTTATTAAACTTAAGACGTGTTATTAAAATTAAGATGTCTTATTAAACTTAAGACGTGTTATTAAACTTAAGACGTGTTATTAAACTTAAGACGTGTTATTAAAGGTAAGACGTGTTATTAAACTTAAGACGTGTTATTAAAGGTAAGATGTGTTATTAAACTTAAGACGTGTTATTAAAATTAAGATGTCTTATTAAACTTAAGACGTGTTATTAAACTTAAGACGTGTTATTAAAGGTAAGACATGTTATTAAACTTAAGACGTGTTATTAAACTTAAGACGTGTTATTAAAGGTAAGATGTGTTATTAAAATTAAGATGTCTTATTAAACTTAAGACGTGTTATTAAACTTAAGACGTGTTATTAAAATTAAGATGTCTTATTAAAGGTAAGACGTGTTATTAAACTTAAGACGTGTTATTAAACTTAAGACATGTTATTAAAGGTAAGACATGTTATTAAACTTAAGATGTCTTATTAAAGGTAAGACGTGTTATTAAACTTAAGACGTGTTATTAAACTTAAGATGTCTTATTAAAGGTAAGACGTGTTATTAAACTTAAGACGTGTTATTAAACTTAAGACGTGTTATTAAACTTAAGACGTGTTATTAAAGGTAAGACGTGTTATTAAACTTAAGATGTCTTATTAAAGGTAAGACGTGTTATTAAACTTAAGACGTGTTATTAAAGGTAAGACATGTTATTAAACTTAAGACGTGTTATTAAACTTAAGACGTGTTATTAAAGGTAAGATGTGTTATTAAAATTAAGATGTCTTATTAAAGGTAAGACGTGTTATTAAACTTAAGACGTGTTATTAAACTTAAGATGTCTTATTAAAGGTAAGACGTGTTATTAAACTTAAGACGTGTTATTAAACTTAAGACATGTTATTAAAGGTAAGACGTGTTATTAAACTTAAGATGTCTTATTA
Organism: Thunnus thynnus; assembly: GCF_963924715.1. Lineage (NCBI taxonomy): Eukaryota > Metazoa > Chordata > Actinopteri > Scombriformes > Scombridae > Thunnus > Thunnus thynnus. Next base: position 35,221,801 of record NC_089525.1, on the reverse strand, counting down.
AAGGTAAGACGTGTTATTAAACTTAAGACGTGTTATTAAACTTAAGATGTCTTATTAAAGGTAAGACGTGTTATTAAACTTAAGACGTGTTATTAAACTTAAGACGTGTTATTAAACTTAAGACGTGTTATTAAAGGTAAGACGTGTTATTAAACTTAAGATGTCTTATTAAAGGTAAGACGTGTTATTAAACTTAAGACGTGTTATTAAACTTAAGACGTGTTATTAAACTTAAGATGTCTTATTAAAGGTAAGACGTGTTATTAAAATTAAAACGTTATTAAACTTAAGATGTCTTATTAAACGTAAGACGTCTTATTAAAGTTAAGACGTGTTATTAAACTTAAGACGTGTTATTAAACTTAAGACGTGTTATTAAACTTAAGATATCTTATTAAAGGTAAGACATGTTATTAAACTTAAGACGTGTTATTAAACTTAAGACGTGTTATTAAACTTAAGATGTCTTATTAAAGGTAAGACGTGTTATTAAAATTAAAACGTTATTAAACTTAAGATGTCTTATTAAAGGTAAGACGTGTTATTAAACTTAAGATGTCTTATTAAAGGTAAGACGTGTTATTAAACTTAAGACGTGTTATTAAACTTAAGACGTCTTATTAAAGTTAAGACGTGTTATTAAACTTAAGACGTGTTATTAAACTTAAGACGTGTTATTAAACTTAAGATGTCTTATTAAAGGTAAGACGTGTTATTAAACTTAAGACGTGTTATTAAACTTAAGATGTCTTATTAAAGGTAAGACGTGTTATTAAACTTAAGACGTGTTATTAAACTTAAGATGTCTTATTAAAGGTAAGACGTGTTATTAAACTTAAGACGTGTTATTAAACTTAAGACGTGTTATTAAACTTAAGACGTGTTATTAAAGGTAAGACGTGTTATTAAACTTAAGATGTCTTATTAAAGGTAAGACGTGTTATTAAACTTAAGACGTGTTATTAAACGTAAGACGTGTTATTAAAATTAAAACATGTTATTAAACGTAAGACGTGTTATTAAACTTAAGATGTCTTATTAAAGGTAAGACGTGTTATTAAACTTAAGACGTGTTATTAAAGGTAAGACGTGTTATTAAACTTAAGATGTCTTATTAAAGGTAAGACGTGTTATTAAACTTAAGACGTGTTATTAAACTTAAGATGTCTTATTAAAGGTAAGACGTGTTATTAAACTTAAGACGTGTTATTAAACTTAAGACGTCTTATTAAAGTTAAGACGTGTTATTAAACTTAAGACGTGTTATTAAGCTTAAGATGTCTTATTAAAGGTAAGACGTGTTATTAAACTTAAGAAGTGTTATTAAACTTAAGAAGTGTTATTAAACTTAAGACGTGTTATTAAACTTAAGAAGTGTTATTAAACTTAAGACATGTTATTAAACTTAAGACGTGTTATTAAAGGTACGACGTGTTATTAAACTTAAGACGTGTTATTAAACTTAAGACGTGTTATTAAACTTAAGATGTCTTATTAAAGTTAAGACATGTAATTAAACTTAAGATGTGTTATTAAACTTAAGACGTGTTATTAAACTTAAGATGTCTTATTAAACGTAAGACGTGTTATTAAACTTAAGATGTCTTATTAAAGGTAAGACGTGTTATTAAACGTAAGACGTGTTATTAAAATTAAAACATGTTATTAAACGTAAGACGTGTTATTAAACTTAAGATGTCTTATTAAAGGTAAGACGTGTTATTAAACGTAAGACGTGTTATTAAAATTAAAACATGTTATTAAACTTAAGACGTGTTATTAAACTTAAGACGTGTTATTAAACTTAAGACGTCTTATTAAAGGTACGACGTGTTATTAAACTTAAGACGTGTTATTAAACTTAAGACGTGTTATTAAACTTAAGATGTCTTATTAAAGGTAAGACGTGTTATTAAACTTAAGACGTGTTATTAAACTTAAGACGTGTTATTAAACTTAAGATGTCTTATTAAAGGTAAGACGTGTTATTAAAATTAAAACGTTATTAAACTTAAGATGTCTTATTAAACGTAAGACGTGTTCTTAAACTTAAGATGTCTTATTAAAGGTAAGACGTGTTATTAAACGTAAGACGTGTTATTAAAATTAAAACATGTTATTAAACGTAAGACGTGTTATTAAACTTAAGATGTCTTATTAAAGGTAAGACGTGTTATTAAAATTAAAACGTTATTAAACTTAAGACGTGTTATTAAACTTAAGACGTGTTATTAAACTTAAGATGTCTTATTAAAGGTAAGACGTCTTATTAAACGTAAGACGTGTTATTAAACTTAAGATGTCTTATTAAAGGTAAGACGTGTTATTAAACTTAAGACGTGTTATTAAACTTAAGACGTCTTATTAAAGTTAAGACGTGTTATTAAACTTAAGACGTGTTATTAAACTTAAGATGTGTTATTAAAGGTAAGACGTGTTATTAAACTTAAGACGTGTTATTAAACTTAAGACGTCTTATTAAAGTTAAGACGTGTTATTAAACTTAAGATGTGTTATTAAACTTAAGACGTGTTATTAAACTTAAGATGTGTTATTAAACGTAAGACGTGTTATTAAACTTAAGACGTGTTATTAAACTTAAGACGTGTTATTAAAGGTAAGACGTGTTATTAAACTTAAGACGTCTTATTAAACGTAAGACGTGTTATTAAACTTAAGATGTCTTATTAAAGGTAAGACGTGTTATTAAACTTAAGACGTGTTATTAAACTTAAGACGTCTTATTAAAGTTAAGACGTGTTATTAAACCTAAGACGTGTTATTAAACTTAAGATGTGTTATTAAACTTAAGATGTCTTATTAAAGGTAAGACGTGTTATTAAACTTAAGAAGTGTTATTAAACTTAAGAAGTGTTATTAAACTTAAGACGTGTTATTAAACTTAAGAAGTGTTATTAAACTTAAGACGTGTTATTAAATTTAAGACGTCTTATTAAACTTAAGACATGTTATTAAACTTAAGACGTGTTATTAAACGTAAGACATGTTATTAAACTTAAGACTCGTTATTAAAGGTACGACGTGTTATTAAACTTAAGACGTGTTATTAAACTTAAGACGTGTTATTAAACTTAAGATGTCTTATTAAAGGTAAGACGTGTTATTAAACTTAAGATGTGTTATTAAACTTAAGACGTGTTATTAAACTTAAGATGTCTTATTAAAGGTAAGACGTGTTATTAAAATTAAAACGTTATTAAACTTAAGATGTCTTATTAAACGTAAGACGTGTTATTAAACTTAAGATGTCTTATTAAAGGTAAGACGTGTTATTAAACGTAAGACGTGTTATTAAAATTAAAACATGTTATTAAACGTAAGACGTGTTATTAAACATAAGACATGTTATTAAACGTAAGACGTGTTATTAAACTTAAGACGTGTTATTAAACTTAAGACGTGTTATTAAACTTAAGACGTCTTATTAAACGTAAGACGTGTTATTAAACTTAAGACGTCTTATTAAACGTAAGACGTGTTATTAAACGTAAGACGTGTTATTAAACTTAAGACGTCTTATTAAACGTAAGACGTGTTATTAAACGTAAGACGTCTTATTAAACGTAAGACATGTTATTAAACGTAAGACGTGTTATTAAACGTAAGACGTCTTATTAAACGTAAGACATGTTATTAAACTTAAGACGTCTTATTAAACATAAGACGTGTTATTAAACGTAAGACGTCTTATTAAACGTAAGACATGTTATTAAACGTAAGACATGTTATTAAACTTAAGACGTCTTATTAAACGTAAGACGTGTTATTAAACTTAAGACGTCTTATTAAACGTAAGACGTGTTATTAAACGTAAGACGTGTTATTAAACGTAAGACATGTTATTAAACGTAAGACCTGTTATTAAACTTAAGACGTCTTATTAAACTTAAGACGTCTTATTAAACTTAAGATGTCTTATTAAACGTAAGACATGTTATTAAACGTAAGATGTCTTATTAAACTTAAGACGTCTTATTAAACTTAAGATGTCTTATTAAACGTAAGACATGTTATTAAACGTAAGACATGTTATTAAACGTAAGACCTGTTATTAAACTTAAGACGTGTTATTAAACTTAAGACGTCTTATTAAACTTAAGATGTCTTATTAAACGTAAGACGTCTTATTAAACGTAAGACGTGTTATTAAACGTAAGACGTGTTATTAAACGTAAGACATGTTATTAAACTTAAGACGTCTTATTAAACGTAAGACGTGTTATTAAACTTAAGACGTCTTATTAAACGTAAGACGTGTTATTAAACGTAAGACGTGTTATTAAACGTAAGACATGTTATTAAACGTAAGACCTGTTATTAAACTTAAGACGTGTTATTAAACTTAAGACGTCTTATTAAACTTAAGACATGTTATTAAACTTAAGACGTGTTATTAAACGTAAGACATGTTATTAAACTTAAGACATGTTATTAAACTTAAGACGTGTTATTAAACTTAAGACGTCTTATTAAACTTAAGACGTCTTATTAAACGTAAGACATGTTATTAAACTTAAGACGTGTTATTAAACAGAAGACCTGTTATTAAAGAGGACATGTTACTTAACAGACAACATGTTATAAAAGAGAACATGTTATTAAAGTTAAGACATGTAATTAAAGTTAAGACATGTTATTAAACAAAGGACATGTTATTAAACAGAGGACATGTTATTAAAGTGAAGACATGTTATTAAACAAAGGACATGTTATTAAACAGAGGACATGTTATTAAACAGAGGACATGTTATTAAAGTGAAGACATGTTATTAAACAGAGGACATGTTATTAAAGTGAAGACATGTTATTAAACAGAGGACATGTTATTAAAGTGAAGACATGTTATTAAACAGAGGACATGTTATTAAACAGAGGACATGTTATTAAAGTGAAGACATGTTATTAAACAGAGGACATGTTATTAAAGTGAAGACATGTTATTAAACAGAGGACATGTTATTAAAGTGAAGACATGTTATTAAACAGAGGACATGTTATTAAAGTGAAGACATGTTATTAAACAAAGGACATGTTATTAAACAAAGGACATGTTATTAAACAGAGGACATGTTATTAAACAAAGGACATGTTATTAAACAAAGGACATGTTATTAAACAGAGGACATGTTATTAAAGTGAAGACATGTTATTAAACAAAGGACATGTTATTAAACAGAGGACATGTTATTAAAGTGAAGACATGTTATTAAACAGAGGACATGTTATTAAACAGAGGACATGTTATTAAAGTGAAGACATGTTATTAAACAGAGGACATGTTATTAAAGTTAAGACATGTTATTAAACAGAGGACATGTTATTAAAGTTAAGACATGTTATTAAACAAAGGACATGTTATTAAACAGAGCACATGTAATTAAAGTTAAGACATGTTATTAAAGTTAAGACATGTAATTAAAGTTAAGACATGTTATTAAACAGAGGACATGTTATTAAAGTTAAGACATGTAATTAAAGTTAAGACATGTAATTAAAGTTAAGACATGTTATTAAACAGAGGACATGTTATTAAACAGAGGACATGTTATTAAAGTGAAGACATGTTATTAAACAGAGGACATGTTATTAAACAGAGGACATGTTATTAAACAGAGGACATGTTATTAAAGTTAAGACATGTAATTAAAGTGAAGACATGTTATTAAACAGAGGACATGTTATTAAAGTTAAGACATGTTATTAAACAGAGGACATGTTATTAAAGTTAAGACATGTAATTAAAGTGAAGACATGTTATTAAAGTTAGGACATGTTATTAAAGTTAAAACATGTTATTAAAGTTAAGACATGTTATTAAACAGAGGACATGTTATTAAAGTTAAGACATGTAATTAAAGTTAAGACATGTTATTAAACAGAGGACATGTTATTAAACAGAGGACATGTTATTAAAGTTAGGACATGTAATTAAAGTGAAGACATGTTATTAAACAGAGGACATGTTATTAAACAGAGGACATGTTATTAAACAGAGGACATGTTATTAAAGTTAAGACATGTAATTAAAGTGAAGACATGTTATTAAACAGAGGACATGTTATTAAAGTTAAGACATGTTATTAAACAGAGGACATGTTATTAAAGTTAAGACATGTAATTAAAGTGAAGACATGTTATTAAACAGAGGACATGTTATTAAAGTTAAGACATGTTATTAAACAGAGGACATGTTATTAAACAGAGGACATGTTATTAAAGTTAAGACATGTTATTAAACAGAGGACATGTTATTAAACAGAGGACATGTTATTAAACAGAGGACATGTTATTAAAGTTAAGACATGTTATTAAACAGAGGACATGTTATTTAAGTTAGGACATGTTATTAAACAGAGGACATGTTATTAAACAGAGGACATGTTATTAAAGTTAGGACATGTTATTAAAGTTAAGACATGTTATTAAACAGAGGACATGTTATTAAAGTTAGGACATGTTATGTCACGTGTGGCGGTTGCAGGTAAACAACAAATATGAACCAGCATTTGATCGCTGCAGGTCTACAGAGTGATGTGTGTTCTGCTCTTGGATATTGCCTGCAAACACTCAATATAACTCAAATAACACAAAACAATGGTGTAGTTGATTAATATATTGATCAATATACGACAATATATGGATGCCTTACCATCAACACAGTGGTCAACAGCGTTGTCTCAAAGGAGGGAAAGGTACAGTAGTGTCTTATAGTTTTCACAGAACAAAGGAGGCTTACATGATTACATGATTGGCTCCCTGGTGCTTATCTAACACAGTCAACCAGAGAAAACTGTTGCACACAAAAAGATCTTAATTCCAACAAGGGTCAGAGTTCAACACGGATATTTCCTTCCATGGAAAGACAGGAAATTGGAATCACTAGACACAGGTATCCTTGAGGACTCCCCTAAGCTATGAATCTCTGTACTATGCATGACCTTCTCTTGAGGTCTATATGGTTTATATAACAGCAAGAAAAACTATATAAATGTGCAATTAATGAATAAATCATAATTAGTATTGTTTCATTTCAGTTTACTTTCACATTTAGCAGGTCTACAGACTGATATGTTCTGCTCTCTGCAGGTTTACAGACTGATATGTTTTGTTCTCTGCAGGTCTACAGACTGATATGTTTTGTTCTCTGCAGGTTTACAGACTGATATGTTTTGTTCTCTGCAGGTCTACAGACTGATGTGTTTTGCTCTCTGCAGGTCTACAGACTGATATGTTTTGTTCTCTGCAGGTCTACAGACTGATGTGTTTTGCTCTCTGCAGGTCTGCAGACTGATATGTTTTGTTCTCTGCAGGTCTACAGACTGATATGTTTTGTTCTCTACAGGTCTACAGACTGATATGTTTTGTTCTCTGCAGGTCTACAGACTGATATGTTTTGTTCTCTACAGGTCTACAGACTGATATGTTTTGTTCTCTGCAGGTCTACAGACTGATATGTTTTGTTCTCTGCAGGTCTACAGACTGATATGTTTTGTTCTCTACAGGTCTACAGACTGATATGTTTTGTTCTCTGCAGGTCTACAGACTGATATGTTTTGCTCTGTGCAGGTCTGCGGGCGTTCAAGCTGAAGACATCATGTAACTTCACGACTCTGAAGGAGAAGCAGCTGAAGGAGATCCAGGCTCCAAGCACCACCCTGTACCTGCCGGTGCTCTACCTGCTGGCGTTCAGCGTGGGTCTGCCCTCCAACCTGCTGGCTCTCTGGGTTCTGCTGTTCAGGACCAAGCGGCTGCCGTCCACCATGCTGCTCATCAACCTCACCATCGCCGACTGCCTGCTGCTGCTGGCGCTGCCGTTTCGCATCGCGTACCACTTCAGGGGGAACAACTGGGAACTGGGCGAGCCTTTCTGTCGCCTTATCATGGCCATGTTCTACGGCAACATGTACGGCTCTGTGTTGTGTCTGGCGCTGGTGGCTCTGGACCGCTACGTTGCTTTAGTTCACCCGTTTGGAGCGAGGATGCTGCGCGGCTGGCAGACGTCTCTGTACATGACGGCGGCGGTATGGGTGGCGGTGCTGGCCGCCATGCTGCCGCTGCTGGTGTCACAGCAGACCTACGTGCTGGACGAGCTGCAGATCACCACCTGCCACGACGCGCTGCCCGAGGAGGAGCAGGAGAACTTCTTCCTGCCGTACTTCGCCACTTTGTTCACTTTCTGCTTTCTGCTGCCCTTCATCGGGATTCTGTTCTGCCACGGCGCCGTGCTGCGCACCCTGCTGGCCGAGGGGAAGCGTTATGGTCACGCCGTCCGGGTGACGGTGCTGGTGCTGGTGGTGTTCATCGTGTGTCTGCTGCCCAGCAACATTCTCCTCCTCCTCACCTACGCCGACAGCTCACTGGACGGAGACGGTGAGGACGTCTATGTCCCCTATATGGTTAGCTTAGCAGTTAGCACCTTCAACAGCTGCATTGACCCGTTCATCTTCTACTACGTGTCGACGGAGTTCAGGGAGAAGGCAGCAGGCGCTCTGTTTTGCCGTGGAGACGCGGAGGACAAACCATCCTCTATGGGGAACAATGTGTCGTACTCATCATCGTCAGGCCTGAGGTCAAAGGTCACCCTGCTGTCCATATCCAGTCAGCGTGGGACGTGTGAGGGGGGGGCAGTGTGAGAATGAGAGTTTATCTGTCTGACACACTGATGGTCACATGACGCCCAGCCGTCACTCAAATATCTGTTATCAATAAACTGATCTTCATCTGACTCTTTAAACATATACATACATATTTATAAAAATATATATTAACACAAGATATGAAGGCTGAATTGATTCCTGAGGAACTGATTGATTGTTGATTCTGAGCTCATGCTTGCTACTGTAGTTTAGTTACAATTTAATAAAAATATGATCTGCAACACAGTTGTTGTTTTTGGACCATTCTGTTTTTATTTGAGAGAGATTATCGTTTATGTCTCAGTCTTACATCAGCTGTTTTTATTTTAATGTGAACACACAAATAACCAGAAAGAAACAAACAAAGAGAGAAAAACAAAGTGTGACAGTAATAAAAACAATGTACCGAGGTGTTAATCATACAACTAATACAACAGTTCATTCAATGAAGTGCAGCAAGAACAACAGTAAGGACCTGCATATAAAATAGTTAAATATTTGCATATATACGCACATCTATAATAACCAAGAGAGGGAGGCAAACAAAACAATTCAGAACAGCTGTTTTTAAATCTTTTAGGAGACTCGTACTGCTGAGAGGACGATCAGCTGACTCACTACACACAATACAAGTGAATTTAGCATGAAATTAAACAGCATTTATAAAAATCTCAGTGAGAGTTTTGGATGTTTATGTCTCATATTTTCTTAAAATAAGTCAGAAAATCTGCACGTAGTTTGATTGTAACCTGGAACATTTAATAGTTTAACAGAGGAATCAGATATATCAGCGTTGATACACAATCAATACTTGCTAATAGATCAGTTCATTGTTGGTTTGGATCCAAACATGAAGACAAATATAGAAAATCAGCAGAATGATCCTTTAAATAAAACCAAACTCTAAAAATACACAAGTTAAGGTTCTTGATTGTGAAACAGGAAGTATAAATATAAAACGCATCATCAGCTGATTACTGTCAGCAGCTGTTTTCACACTGGACTCAAAATCATGATTATTTCATTACAATAAATAAATTACAATTATTTTTAAGAAGCAAATCCTCACATTTGAGAAGCATGTGGGATTCATGAAGAACGACTTCAACAATTATCAAACAGTTGCCAAATAATTGTCTGTCAATCAACTGATTGATTAATTGACTAATCATTTCAGATCTATGTTTTAATTTAATTTAATGTAATTATTTATAAGGACAACACACATGAATGAATATTCCTGTAGATGCTCCAGTGTTAGCCAGCAGTCAGCTGTCGTTCCATCGATAACAAAGCATCAGTCCAAGAACATTATTAACATATGTTATAAAACATGTCAATAAACGACCAGGAGAGTAAATCTGGTGACATCATGGGTGAGTAAAAACATGTTTACAGTGTTTATTTGAATCTCAGGACAGGATGTTGTATTTCTCTACAGACTGTGAAGCTCCTGGCGACGATAAATAAAAATAAAATCAACTTGACGATCGTCATGAAGTCTCTCGGTCTGCAGTGAAGAGCATCATGTGATCATCACACTGTTACTGAGGCAGCAGCTCCCCCTGTTGACCGACTGGCTGCACTGATCTCCACCTACTGGTGAACTACTGGTGAACTACTGGTGAACTACTGGTGAACTACTGGTGGTACTAAACACCATCAGCTGTGTGTGATCCTGAACAGACTGAACTATCTGGTCAGCCGTGAGAGACTCTTCCTCCTCCAGACCACACAGAGACACTGAGGAACCAAACCGGCAGAACCCAAACCCAGCATACAGAGAGGCTGAGTGAATGTGGTGTTGAAGGTGAGGAGGAGGAGGAGGAGGAGGAGGAGGAGGAGGAGGAAGAGGAGGAGAAGGAGGAGGAGGAGGAGGAGGAGATGGTTGTTTCTCTCTTATTGTGACTGACAGAGTAACAACCATCATCAGAGCAGATCAGACTCACAGTCATCAGTGTGTCTTCTCCCTCTGATTCTTCTCTAACTGATATAGAAACTCTTCCTCTCCACTCGACCTCCCAGTAACAGCAACCAGTCAGACCATTTCTACCAGTCAGCAAATCTTCTGGATGATCAGAATATGTGCAGTAAACCTGCAACACAGTAATACATCCACAAATTATACATATTGATTTTAGTTTAAAAAAACAAAATATGCAACATATTTCATTCATTGCTGTTTACGTGTATGTTAGCATTAGCATGTTGCTAATTGTACTATTTAATATTCATCCCAGCACCGTTCACTTCCTGTGTGTATTTCTACCTGTGTGTGTATTTCTACCTGTGTGTGTATTTCTACCTGTGTGTGTATTTCTACCTGTGTGTGTGTGTTTCTACCTGTGTGTGTATTTCTACCTGTGTGTGTGTATTTCTACCTGTGTGTGTGTATTTCTACCTGTGTGTGTTTCTACCTGTGTGTGTGTATTTCTACCTGTGTGTGTTTCTACCTGTGTGTGTGTATTTCTACCTGTGTGTGTTTCTACCTGTGTGTGTGTATTTCTACCTGTGTGTGTGTGTTTCTACCTGTGTGTGTTTCTACCTGTGTGTGTGTATTTCTACCTGTGTGTGTGTGTTTCTACCTGTGTGTGTGTATTTCTACCTGTGTGTGTGTGTTTCTACCTGTGTGTGTTTCTACCTGTGTGTGTGTGTTTCTACCTGTGTGTGTTTCTACCTGTGTGTGTTTCTACCTGTGTGTGTGTATTTCTACCTGTGTGTGTGTATTTCTACCTGTGTGTGTGTGTTTCTACCTGTGTGTGTGTGTTTCTACCTGTGTGTGTTTCTACCTGTGTGTGTTTCTACCTGTGTGTGTGTATTTCTACCTGTGTGTGTATTTCTACCTGTGTGTGTTTCTACCTGTGTGTGTGTGTTTCTACCTGTGTGTGTTTCTACCTGTGTGTGTTTCTACCTGTGTGTGTGTATTTCTACCTGTGTGTGTGTATTTCTACCTGTGTGTGTGTGTTTCTACCTGTGTGTGTGTGTTTCTACCTGTGTGTGTTTCTACCTGTGTGTGTTTCTACCTGTGTGTGTGTATTTCTACCTGTGTGTGTATTTCTACCTGTGTGTGTTTCTACCTGTGTGTGTGTATTTCTACCTGTGTGTGTGTGTATTTCTACCTGTGTGTGTGTGTTTCTACCTGTGTGTGTTTCTACCTGTGTGTGTTTCTACCTGTGTGTGTTTCTACCTGTGTGTGTTTCTACCTGTGTGTGTGTATTTCTACCTGTGTGTATTTCTACCTGTGTGTGTGTTTCTACCTGTGTGTGTATTTCTACCTGTGTGTGTGTATTTCTACCTGTGTGTGTATTTCTACCTGTGTGTGTGTGTTTCTACCTGTGTGTGTTTCTACCTGTGTGTGTGTATTTCTACCTGTGTGTGTATTTCTACCTGTGTGTGTGTGTTTCTACCTGTGTGTGTATTTCTACCTGTGTGTGTATTTCTACCTGTGTGTGTGTGTTTCTACCTGTGTGTGTGTTTCTACCTGTGTGTGTGTATTTCTACCTGTGTGTGTATTTCTACCTGTGTGTGTGTGTTTCTACCTGTGTGTGTATTTCTACCTGTGTGTGTGTGTTTCTACCTGTGTGTGTTTCTACCTGTGTGTGTGTTTCTACCTGTGTGTGTGTATTTCTACCTGTGTGTGTGTGTTTCTACCTGTGTGTGTGTATTTCTACCTGTGTGTGTGTGTTTCTACCTGTGTGTGTGTGTTTCTACCTGTGTGTGTTTCTACCTGTGTGTGTGTATTTCTACCTGTGTGTGTGTGTTTCTACCTGTGTGTGTTTCTACCTGTGTGTGTGTATTTCTACCTGTGTGTGTATTTCTACCTGTGTGTGTTTCTACCTGTGTGTGTGTATTTCTACCTGTGTGTGTGTGTATTTCTACCTGTGTGTGTGTGTTTCTACCTGTGTGTGTGTGTTTCTACCTGTGTGTGTATTTCTACCTGTGTGTGTGTATTTCTACCTGTGTGTGTGTATTTCTACCTGTGTGTGTATTTCTACCTGTGTGTGTGTGTTTCTACCTGTGTGTGTGTGTTTCTACCTGTGTGTGTGTATTTCTACCTGTGTGTGTATTTCTACCTGTGTGTGTGTATTTCTACCTGTGTGTGTATTTCTACCTGTGTGTGTGTTTCTACCTGTGTGTGTATTTCTACCTGTGTGTGTGTATTTCTACCTGTGTGTGTATTTCTACCTGTGTGTGTGTGTATTTCTACCTGTATGTGTATTTCTACCTGTGTGTGTGTGTTTCTACCTGTGTGTGTTTCTACCTGTGTGTGTGTATTTCTACCTGTGTGTGTGTGTTTCTACCTGTGTGTGTATTTCTACCTGTGTGTGTGTATTTCTACCTGTGTGTGTATTTCTACCTGTGTGTGTGTGTTTCTACCTGTGTGTGTTTCTACCTGTGTGTGTGTTTCTACCTGTGTGTGTGTATTTCTACCTGTGTGTGTGTGTTTCTACCTGTGTGTGTGTATTTCTACCTGTGTGTGTGTGTTTCTACCTGTGTGTGTTTCTACCTGTGTGTGTTTCTACCTGTGTGTGTGTTTCTACCTGTGTGTGTTTCTACCTGTGTGTGTGTATTTCTACCTGTGTGTGTGTTTCTACCTGTGTGTGTATTTCTACCTGTGTGTGTGTATTTCTACCTGTGTGTGTGTATTTCTACCTGTGTGTGTGTGTATTTCTACCTGTGTGTGTGTGTGTTTCTACCTGTGTGTGTATTTCTACCTGTGTGTGTGTGTATTTCTACCTGTGTGTGTGTGTGTTTCTACCTGTGTGTGTATTTCTACCTGTGTGTGTGTGTTTCTACCTGTGTGTGTGTGTGTTTCTACCTGTGTGTGTGTGTGTGTTTCTACCTGTGTGTGTGTGTGTTTCTACCTGTGTGTGTATTTCTACCTGTGTGTGTGTGTATTTCTACCTGTGTGTGTGTGTTTCTACCTGTGTGTGTATTTCTACCTGTGTGTGTGTGTTTCTACCTGTGTGTGTTTCTACCTGTGTGTGTGTATTTCTACCTGTGTGTGTGTGTTTCTACCTGTGTGTGTATTTCTACCTGTGTGTGTGTTTCTACCTGTGTGTGTGTATTTCTACCTGTGTGTGTATTTCTACTTGTGTGTGTGTTTCTACCTGTGTGTGTGTATTTCTACCTGTGTGTGTGTGTTTCTACCTGTGTGTGTATTTCTACCTGTGTGTGTTTCTACCTGTGTGTGTGTATTTCTACCTGTGTGTGTATTTCTACCTGTGTGTGTGTGTTTCTACCTGTGTGTGTGTATTTCTACCTGTGTGTGTGTGTTTCTACCTGTGTGTGTATTTCTACCTGTGTGTGTGTGTTTCTACCTGTGTGTGTATTTCTACCTGTGTGTATTTCTACCTGTGTGTGTATTTCTACCTGTGTGTGTGTGTTTCTACCTGTGTGTGTTTCTACCTGTGTGTGTGTATTTCTACCTGTGTGTGTGTTTCTACCTGTGTGTGTATTTCTACCTGTGTGTGTGTGTTTCTACCTGTGTGTGTATTTCTACCTGTGTGTGTATTTCTACCTGTGTGTGTGTATTTCTACCTGTGTGTGTGTATTTCTACCTGTGTGTGTTTCTACCTGTGTGTGTATTTCTACCTGTGTGTGTGTGTTTCTACCTGTGTGTGTTTCTACCTGTGTGTGTGTATTTCTACCTGTGTGTGTGTGTTTCTACCTGTGTGTGTGTGTTTCTACCTGTGTGTGTATTTCTACCTGTGTGTGTATTTCTACCTGTGTGTGTGTATTTCTACCTGTGTGTGTGTGTTTCTACCTGTGTGTGTATTTCTACCTGTGTGTGTGTTTCTACCTGTGTGTGTGTATTTCTACCTGTGTGTGTATTTCTACTTGTGTGTGTGTTTCTACCTGTGTGTGTGTTTCTACCTGTGTGTGTGTATTTCTACCTGTGTGTGTTTCTTACTGTGTGTGTGTATTTCTACCTGTGTGTGTGTGTTTCTACCTGTGTGTGTATTTCTACCTGTGTGTGTGTGTTTCTACCTGTGTGTGTGTTTCTACCTGTGTGTGTGTATTTCTACCTGTGTGTGTGTGTTTCTACCTGTGTGTGTATTTCTACCTGTGTGTGTGTGTTTCTACCTGTGTGTGTGTATTTCTACCTGTGTGTGTGTATTTCTACCTGTGTGTGTGTGTATTTCTACCTGTGTGTGTGTGTATTTCTACCTGTGTGTGTGTGTTTCTACCTGTGTGTGTATTTCTACCTGTGTGTGTGTGTTTCTACCTGTGTGTGTGTTTCTACCTGTGTGTGTGTATTTCTACCTGTGTGTGTGTATTTCTACCTGTGTGTGTGTGTATTTCTACCTGTGTGTGTATTTCTACCTGTGTGTGTGTGTATTTCTACCTGTGTGTGTGTGTTTCTACCTGTGTGTGTGTTTCTACCTGTGTGTGTGTGTATTTCTACCTGTGTGTGTGTGTTTCTACCTGTGTGTGTGTTTCTACCTGTGTGTGTGTATTTCTACCTGTGTGTGTGTGTTTCTACCTGTGTGTGTGTATTTCTACCTGTGTGTGTGTATTTCTACCTGTGTGTGTGTGTATTTCTACCTGTGTGTGTGTATTTCTACCTGTGTGTGTGTGTTTCTACCTGTGTGTGTATTTCTACCTGTGTGTGTGTGTTTCTACCTGTGTGTGTGTATTTCTACCTGTGTGTGTGTGTTTCTACCTGTGTGTGTATTTCTACCTGTGTGTGTGTGTTTCTACCTGTGTGTGTGTTTCTACCTGTGTGTGTGTATTTCTACCTGTGTGTGTGTGTTTCTACCTGTGTGTGTGTATTTCTACCTGTGTGTGTGTGTATTTCTACCTGTGTGTGTGTGTATTTCTATACTTACTGTGTGTGTGTATTTCTACCTGTGTGTGTGTGTTTCTACCTGTGTGTGTGTGTTTCTACCTGTGTGTGTGTATTTCTACCTGTGTGTGTGTATTTCTACCTGTGTGTGTGTGTTTCTACCTGTGTGTGTGTATTTCTACCTGTGTGTGTGTATTTCTACCTGTGTGTGTGTGTATTTCTACCTGTGTGTGTGTATTTCTACCTGTGTGTGTGTGTTTCTACCTGTGTGTGTATTTCTACCTGTGTGTGTGTGTTTCTACCTGTGTGTGTGTATTTCTACCTGTGTGTGTGTGTTTCTACCTGTGTGTGTATTTCTACCTGTGTGTGTGTGTTTCTACCTGTGTGTGTGTTTCTACCTGTGTGTGTGTATTTCTACCTGTGTGTGTGTGTTTCTACCTGTGTGTGTGTATTTCTACCTGTGTGTGTGTGTATTTCTACCTGTGTGTGTGTGTATTTCTATACTTACTGTGTGTGTGTATTTCTACCTGTGTGTGTGTGTTTCTACCTGTGTGTGTATTTCTACCTGTGTGTGTGTGTTTCTACCTGTGTGTGTGTTTCTACCTGTGTGTGTGTATTTCTACATGTGTGTGTGTGTGTATTTCTACCTGTGTGTGTGTATTTCTACCTGTGTGTGTGTGTATTTCTACCTGTGTGTGTGTGTATTTCTACTAAACTCCTGCCAATAGATAATCAATAATGACTGTAATCAGTTCTGGGGAAATGGTTTTATTTTGAAAAGTTAGGACCATTAACCTTTTTTCTATCCTTTTTTGGCTATTATTTTGAAGTTGAATACCGGAAGTCGCGTGTGTTATCGCGGTGTTTGACTTGTCGAGCAGAAAGGAGCGGAGAACCGGCTGGAGGCACGAGTCAGGAAGAGAAAGGAGAAGAAATATGGATAAAGAGACACAAACAACCACAACAGACACTAAAGAAGAAGAAGTAAACAACAACAACAACAACAACTACAGGTAAACAGCAGCAGTCTCACAGTTTGACTCACTGACTTTATTTTCTTCACACTGACACTCCTTCAGCTGTCAATCACACGCAGCAGCAGCGAGGCCCCGCCCCTCCAGGTGAACACAGGTAAACCCAGCAGAATGTGTTTCAGTCCAGTACTTCACTTTATACATTATACTTTACAGATTACACGTGTACTTTTACTGCAGATACTTTTACTACATGAAGCTTGTGTACTTTTACTGCTGATACTTTTACTACATGAAGCTTGTGTACTTTTACTGCTGATACTTTTACTACATGAAGCTCGTGTACTTTTACTGCTGATACTTTTACTACATGAAGCTCGTGTACTTTTACTGCTGATACTTTTACTACATGAAGCTCGTGTACTTTTACTGCTGATACTTTTACTACATGAAGCTCGTGTACTTTTACTGCTGATACTTTTACTACATGAAGCTCGTGTACTTTTACTGCTGATACTTTTACTACATGAAGCTCGTGTACTTTTACTGCTGATACTTTTACTACATGAAGCTCGTGTACTTTTACTGCTGATACTTTTACTACATGAAGCTCGTGTACTTTTACTGCTGATACTTTTACTACATGAAGCTCGTGTACTTTTACTGCTGATACTTTTACTACATGAAGCTTGTGTACTTTTACTGCTGATACTTTTACTACATGAAGCTCGTGTACTTTTACTGCTGATACTTTTACTACATGAAGCTCGTGTACTTTTACTGCAGATACTTTTACTACATGAAGAGAGAGAGAGAGAGAGAGAGAGAGAGAGAGAGAGAGAAAGAGAGAGAGAGAGAGAGAGCACAAACTTTATTACTTTTTGATTTCATGTTGGTTAAGTTAGTGAAATATATAGTTTTATATTGAGAAACAGCCTATTTACACATTCAAATCTTAGAATAACAGTAACATCTGCAGCATATAAGAATGAGAAATGGTTACTACATCAGTTTATAACTATTGTTCATGTAACACAATGTTTGAACTCACAGTAGCCTCATTCATTCATGACAAACAGAAGCCAGAACATGGAAACCATAAACAATGTAGAATCCAAAACATCATCACAGCTTCAGTCATAACTCATAAAATATCAGAACATTTATGGCAGAAAGTCATTTAACAACGTTTTCCTTTTAAAATAAGAGTGAGTCAGATTAAGCTACCAGTGACATCAGAAGCTGAGTCAGGTGTCATCCAGCAGGTTCAAGCAAAAATAGATAAAAAAAACACATTTTCATTGAACATACAGCCGACAGAGCAGCAGACTAAACTCTGCCTTCAAACAATGCACAGCGTATGAGGGCGGAACTTCCTGCAGGAACAATGTACTTATTTCACAGTCTCGGGTTGGACTGACCCCAGAATAAACACGGCTCATCAGTCAGACTTCACTCTTCATCAGCACACCTGAATCATTCAGTTTGCTGCGGTGCATCAGGGGTTCACTGCGTTCAGTCAGATCTTCCACCGCTTGCAGAATCCTGACGGATCTTCTGCTGTGGCCAAGACGTAGATTTCCATCTTTTTAGGAGACGCAGGGACGCAGATCACTGAAGGTCATATTCACTACTATCTCTACTACCTAAGGGACCAAGAAAAGACCGGCCACCAACTCTTTGACCAGAAGATCATACATATACATATCCGGGGGGAGGGGGGGTTGGTACTGTGGTCTGTATGTGTTGGGGGGAGGGGGGGAGGTTGGTACTGTGGTCTGTATGTGTTGGGGGGAGGGGGGGAGGTTGGTACTCAATCAATCAATCAATCAATTATTTATTTATATAGCACTAAATCACAACAAAAGTCATCTCAGGGCACTTTTCACATAGAGCAGGTCAAGACCGAACTCTTTAATTTACAGAGACCCAACAATTCCCCCATGAGCAGCACTTGGCGACAGCGGGAAGGAAAAACTCCCCTTTAACGGGTAGAAACCTCAAGCAGACCCCGGCTCTTGGTGGGCGGCCATCTGCTTTGACCGGTTGGGTTGAGAGAGAGAAAGAGAGAGGGAAAGGGGGGGGGGGACAGAATAACAATAAGCAGCAACAGCAGCAGCCAGAGAAGGACACCAACAGGACTGTGAAGGACCACGAAGGCTCGGCCCAGAACCCAGGGGTTCCTGTGAGATGAGAAAGCACAAGAAAAACTCCGGGGAAGAAGCAAAGTTAGTGACATGCATTGATGTTACATGAATGCATACAGATGGAGAGGAGGAGGAGGAGAGAGGAGCTCAGTGCATCATGGGAAGTCCCCCAGCAGTCTAGGCCTATAGCAGCATAACTAAGGGCTGATCCAAGGCGAGCCTGGTCGGCCCTAACTATAAGCTTTATCAAAAAGGAAAGTTTTAAGCCTACTCTTTAAACATAGAGAGGGTGTCTGCACCCCGGACTGAATCCGGTAGATGGTTCCATAGAAGAGGAGCCTGATAGCTGAAGGCTCTGCCTCCCATTCTACTTTTAAAGACTGTAGGAACCACCAGTAAGCTGCATACTGGGAGCACAGTGTTCTAGTGGGATAATACGGTATTATGAGCTCTTCAAGATATGATGGTGCCTGACCATTAAGGGCTTTGTAAGTTAGGAGAAGGATTTTAAATTCTATTCTAGATTTTACAGGAAGCCAATGTAGTGAAGCTAAAATGGGAGAAATGTGATCTCTTTTTCTAGTTTTAGTCAGAACACGTGCAGCTGCATTCTGGACCAGCTGGAGAGTCTTTAGAGACTTGTTAGAGCAGCCTGATAATAAGGAATTGCAATAATCCAGCCTAGAAGTAACAAATGCATGAACTAGTTTTTCTGCATCTTTTAGGGACAGGATGTGCCTGATTTTTGTGATATTACGTAAGTGAAAAAAGGCAGTCCTTGAGATTTGATTTATGTGGGAGTTAAAGGACATATCCTGATCAAAGATAACTCCCAGATTCCTTATGGTGGTGCTGGAGGCCAGGGTAATGCCATCCAGAGCAGCTTTATCATTAGATAATGTGTTTCTAAGGTGTTTAGGGCCAAACACAATAACTTCAGTTTTATCTGAATTTAGTACTGTGGTCTGTATATGTTGGGGGGAGGGGGGGCGGCTTCCTGTCATTATGTCTCATTACTGTGGGAATCATTTCCTTCAGAAGTCACAATAACAGAAACACTGTTCAGTCAGCCTGCAGTAACAGCAGCTTATAAACCTTTACAAGTAAAACTGATTAAAAGTTTCACACAGTATCTGTTTACAGGTGAACAACAATATTTTACTGCGGCTGTCAGCAGTAAAATTAATACTTTTTTCAGGTCAGGAGGAAGGAAAGAAGATATTTCCTGTTTGTTTTATATGAATTAAACTATTTGTAATGTTGAATAACTTTGTCAACTCCATATAAGTTTCTGTTTATTACAAACAGCTCAAACAGTTTAATATTAATATTAAATATTAATTTAATATTAATATGTAGATACTTACTGCTTCAGTTTATTTCTGTCTCTGCAGTTTTAATCCTGTTATTTATTTTCATTTTTTGTTCTTGTCATTCTCAGATTTTTACAGACGTGTAAAAAAAAAGTTTATTTGATGTTATTTTATAGTATTTTCAGTTAAGATCAGACGACCCAACACGTTTAAAACAAACTGTTGAAACTGTTTGAGCTTCATGTTTCATTCTTCCTGCCAACACTAAACTGCCATCTGACACAAACATCATGACGGTTTCTCCTCCTCTGTTTTCTTTCTGTTTTTAGCGAGATGGATGGAAGCGGCTCGGCAGGAAATCCCAGCGCTGCCTCGTCTCACTCACTTCCTGCCCACGCGGAGGAGGAGACGCTTCAAAGAGCTGATTGGATCTCAGCTTCTGAGGACGCCGACCAGCAGAGCAGAGAGTCCGTCAGTCAGTCCGGGTCCCACAAACACCAGAGTCCAGCAGAGGAACACCAGGGTCCAGCAGAGACACACCAGAGTCCAGCAGAGGAACACCAGAGTCCAGCAGAGGAACACCAGGGTCCAACAGAGGAACACCAGAGTCCAGCAGAGGAACACCAGGGTCCAGCAGAGACACACCAGAGTCCAGCAGAGGAACACCAGAGTCCAGCAGAGGAACACCAGGGTCCAACAGAGGAACACCAGAGTCCAGCAGAGGACCACCAGGGTCCAGCAGAGGAACACCAGGGTCCAGCAGAGGAACACCAGAGTCCAGCAGAGGAACACCAGGGTCCAGCAGAGGAACACCAGGGTCCAGCAGAGGAACACCAGAGTCCAGCAGAGGAACCAGACCAGCTGGATCCTTCAACAAAAAAACAGAAAACAAAAGATTCAGCTTCTTCAGACAATCAACCAGAACCAGAAGGTTCTCAGGAGCACCAGAAAACTGTTGAAGTTTGTCCCCCTCCTCACCTGGACACCCAGCAGGCTCCGCCCCCTGCTGACCAGCAGAACCACCTGTGTTCTCCTCAGGTTCCCCCTTCATTGGTCCATCTGACTGACACGTTGAGCGTGGCTCCGCCCCTCACCATGGAGGCGTTGTGTGACCAGGTGAGGCCCAGCCCTCCGGTTTCTTCTTCAGGTGAGCCCAAACTGTGCGGCTTCCTGCAGAAGCAGGGCGGGCCTCTGCGGGCCTGGAAGCAGCGCTGGTTCACCTATGAGGAGAAGAAGAACCAGCTGTTCTACTACCGCACGCCGCAAGATGTGGCGCCGCTCGGCCGGGTGGAGCTCAGCGGCGCCACCTTCACCTACCCGCTGAAGGCCGAGAGGGGCACCTTCCACATCAAGACGCCTGAACGCACCTTCATACTAAAGGTAGGAGTTCATACGGAGCCTGCAGAGTTACACACTTCATTTTAAAGGTTTCAGGTCGGTTTCAGGTGGTGAACAGTCAGACTGATCACTGAGATGTTGGATCTGTAGAGGATTTACAGTAGCAGATGTTTGCTACATGATCAGTCTATCTGCTAAACTCACTGTTTACATTCTGCAGAGCGCCGAATCACAGTGGAGACGTCTTCGTTAGATGCGTGTCTGTATTCACTCGTTCACTCCTTCCTGTATAACAGACTAGTTCAGTCAGCAGTGTCATAAACCGTAGAGTCATTTTCTCATCTATAAAATGTGGAGCATTGCATCGTGGGATTGTTGGCAGAAAGTAGTGAACATTTTTTGTTCCATCGTGGAATTATTGAGGGCACTATACACCGATCAGCCATAACATTAAAACCACCTGCCTCGTACTGTGTAGGTTCCTGTTGTCCCACTCAAACAACTCTGAAGGTTCCTCTGGTCTCTGGAACCAACACGACAGCAGCAGATCCTTTAAGTCCTGTAAGGTGTGTGGTGGAGCCTCCATGGATCAGACTGGTTTTTCCAGCACATCCCACAGATGCTCGCTGGGTTGGAGATCTGAGGAAACACCTTGAACTCTTTGTCATGTTCCTCAAACAGTCCTGATCAGTTCTTGCAGTGCAGCAGAGAGCGTTATCCTGCTGGAAGAACCGCCGCCATGAAGGAGGAACTCATTCTGCAGCAGAACGTTGCTCAGAGCATCACACTGCCTCCACCAGCCTTCTTCCCATAATGCACCCTGGTGCCATCTCTCCCCCATGTAAACGACGAACACGCCCCGGCCGTCCACATGAGGTAAAAGAAAACGTGATTCATCAGACCAGGAAACCTTCTTCCATTGCTCCTCGGTCCAGTTCTGATGCTCACGTGTCCGTTGTAGGCGTTTCGGCGGTGGACGGCGGTCAGCATGGACACTCTGACAGCGTTAACTTCTAGTGGGATCGGACCAGACCGTCCAGCCTTCGCTCCACAACGGCATCAGTGAGCCAGGACCCTGTCGCCGGTTCACTGCTTGTCTTTCGTTGGACCACTTTTGGTAGGAACTGACCAGTACATACTGGGAAGACCCCACAAGACCTGCTGGAGACGCTCTGACCCAGTCAACCAGCCTTCACTGTTTGTTCCTGTCAGAGTGGCTCAGATATTTTACCTGATATATTCACCTATTGATAATCAATGTGATGAACGTCACCTGTCAGTGGTTTAGTGTTGAGACTGATCGATGTATAGTGGAAACATTTATACACTCAGATATAATGACGCAGGATAAAAGTAGTAAACAGGGAGTCTCGTGTTTAAAACATTTATGCAGCAGAACCAGAGAAATCATCTTTTTTATTCCACACATTCTTCCTCCCTGTCAAAACCTGGTGCCTACATTACCCACGATGCACCTGTACCGACTGTGGTGTGTATGCTAGTAGCGGCTAACGTAGCCTGGAGCGGCTTGCGTCCAGCAGAGATGAGGAGCTACAGACGTCTCACTTCATTTCTCTGTTCTGATAAACAGGCTGTAACTCAGGAGCTGATGCTCTACTGGCTGCAGCAGCTGCAGGTGAAACGCTGGCAGCACAGACAGACCAACACCTGCCCAGACCCCACAAACAACAACAACAACAACCCTACAGGTGAGAAACAAACAAACAACCCTACAGGTGAGAAACAAACAAACAAACAACACTACAGGTGAGAAACAAACAAACAAACAACCCTACAGGTGAGAAACAAACAAACAACCCTACAGGTGAGAACCAAACAAACAACCCTACAGGTGAGAAACAAACAAACAAACAACACTACACATGAGAAACAAACAAACAAACAACCCTACAGGTGAGAAACAAACAAACAAACAACACTACCGGTGAGAAACAAACAAACAAACAACCCTACAGGTGAGAAACAAACAAACAAACAACACTACAGGTGAGAAACAAACAAACAAACAACACTACAGGTGAGAAACAAACAAACAAACAACACTACAGGTGAGAAACAAACAAACAAACAACACTACAGGTGAGAAACAAACAAACAAACAACCCTACAGGTGAGAAACAAACAAACAAACAACACTACCGGTGAGAAACAAACAAACAAACAACCCTACAGGTGAGAAACAAACAAACAAACAACACTACAGGTGAGAAACAAACAAACAAACAACACTACAGGTGAGAAACAAACAAACAAACAACACTACAGGTGAGAAACAAACAAACAAACAACACTACAGGTGAGAAACAAACAAACAAACAACCCTACAGGTGAGAAACAAACAAACAAACAACCCTACAGGTGAGAAACAAACAAACAAACAACACTACAGGTGAGAAACAAACAAACAACACTACAGGTGAGAAACAAACAAACAAACAACACTACAGGTGAGAAACAAACAAACAAACAACCCTACAGGTGAGAAACAAACAAACAAACAACACTATAGGTGAGAAACACCTGCAGACGCCTCCTCACAGCGTCTGCAGGTGGACGCGTCCTGCGGTGACTCCGCCCCTCCTCCTCCTCCCAGGGAGAGCTGGGAAATGCGTCCTGCAGACGAGGGAGCGGCTCCAGCTGACGAACCACAGCGTGACTCAGCCAGTTACATCATCAGTGACGTCATCAACCGTCAGTTCTTCCTGTTGTGTCTTTCTGATCATTTATTAATCACATAATCGACCTGCAGACAGATTATCCCACTGTCACATGATCCGCCGTCCTGCCACCGCGGTCACATGACTCCACTGACCTGCTGCTGCTGCTGCTGAGCAGCTTTACAAATGTTTCATGAGGAAGGAAACGTTAGAGCTCAATGATTCACCCGCTGAGTTCAGAGAGAAACAGACGGATGTTATCAGATCCAGCTGTGACTCACTCAGCTGAAAACAGTCTCATTTCTCTTCTCATGACAGTGAACCTGAAGATGTTTAGATGAAAAGAAGTTCAATATTTGTTCTTGTTGTGTGTTCAGTATAATATTAAGTTACTGGTTGATGTAGATTATTAATATAAATATCTGGAGTTGTTATTCACAGTGTTTGAACTTTTACTGCCTTTAAAACCAAAACACAACAATCTACACCAACGTTAGCGTCAATGGATCATTGTAAGATGCTAATGTTAGCGACAACGTCTTCATAAAATCTGCCCAGTAATCAGATTACACTGTTTGTTGCTTTCTTGGATTTTTATTGTAGCAGAGTTTTGAACTAAAAGGAACCTGTTTGCTTTTAAACTGAACTGTTAGTAAAAGTTCTAAAGTGTTTTGTTATAAAGTAGTGTAAACTAGCTAACTGTATATAAAGTAGTGTAAACTAGCTCCACCTCCAGCAGCTACAACAGTAACATGCTGCTCTAACACTGATGCTTCACTATTAATAATCTAATGATGTCATATATAATAATATATCAGTCAGAGGGACCAAACCACTACTTTTACTGCAATACTTTAACTACATCAAGCTCATAATACTTATGTACTTTTACTGCAATACTTTAACTACATCAAGCTCATAATACTTATGTACTTTTACTGCAATACTTTAACTACATCAAGCTCATAATACTTATGTACTTTTACTGCAATACTTTAACTACATCAAGCTCATAATACTTATGTACTTTTACTGCAATACTTTAACTACATCAAGCTCATAATACTTATGTACTTTTACTGCAATACTTTAACTACATCAAGCTCATAATACTTATGTACTTTTACTGCAATACTTTAACTACATCAAGCTCATAATACTTATGTACTTTTACTGTAATACTTTAACTACATCAAGCTCATAATACTTATGTACTTTTACTGCAATACTTTAACTACATCAAGCTCATAATACTTATGTACTTTTACTGCAGTACTTTAACTACATCAAGCTCATAATACTTATGTACTTTTACTGCAATACTTTAACTACATCAAGCTCATAATACTTATGTACTTTTACTGCAGTACTTTAACTACATCAAGCTCATAATACTTATGTACTTTTACTGCAGTAAAGGTTCTGAGTTCTTGCAGCAAATTGAAACAACAGTTAATCGTTAACAAGCTGCTGCTTTGTTTTAATCAGATTTAATCTGCAGGAACAAAGACGGATTAATGTTTGATCAGCTGATCAGAAAACCTTCAAAACAAACTGGTTTCACTGTGTTTGTGCTGCTCCACCAGTCCCCCACCAGTCCCCCACCTGTCCTCCACCAGTCCCCCACAAGTCCTCCACCAGTCCCCCACCAGTCCTCCATCTGTCCTCCACCTGTCCCCCACCAGTCCCCCACCAGTCCCCCACTAGTCCCCCACCAGTCCCCCAACTGTCCTCCACCAGTCCCCCACCAGTCCTCCATCTGTCCTCCACCAGTCCCCCACCAGTCCTCCACCAGTCCCCCACCAGTCCCCCACTAGTCCCCCACCAGTCCCCCTCTGGTTGTACAGCGCTGTTACAGAGTGGAGCTTCTTCCCTCACTGAGGATCTTTGTTCAAGTCCAGACACGCAAACCGACAACAGACGAGTTTTATTTCATCATGTAGTGACTGAAAGAATGAAGAAGTTTAATGATCCTCCTGCTCAGAACATCTCCAGTAAAATAAAGTTTTTCTCCAAATGGTTAATGTAGTTTTTAAAGAGCTGATATGTATAAACACGCTTTTGTTGTGATAAACCGAGGACTTCAGGGCTGCTGTGACATCATCATCAGTGACATCATCAGCAGGACGCAGCCGACAGGATGTGATGTCGGTGTGACAGTAGATCAGCTGCAGGCGGCTGAATGAGAGGAAACACTGACTCGCTAAATATAAATCCTGCAGGACGTGTTTCCTCTCAGACTGAATAAACATCAACTTATAAAGTTCATGTTCGGCTTGTTGTCTGACGTCTCACCTGCTTCTCAGGTATTCAGCTCGAGTCCCGACTCGTCTGACTCAGCAAAACACAGAAACCCTTCAACAACAAAACAAAACAATAGATAATAAAATGCTGTTAACAGCCTGAAGCACTGCTGGAGACACAAAGACATATAAAAACATATAAAAACAATTAAAAACAATTAAAAACAATTAAAAACATAAAAACATATAAAAACATATAAAAACAATTAAAAACATAAAAACATATAAAAACAATTAAAAACAATTAAAAACAATTAAAAAAACATTTAAAAACAATTAAAAACATAAAAACATTTAAAAACAATTAAAAACAATTAAAAACATAAAAACATATAAAAACAATTAAAAAAACATTTTAAAACAATTAAAAACATAAAAACATTTAAAAACAATTAAAAACATAAAAACATTTAAAAACAATTAAAAACATAAAAACATATAAAAACAATTAAAAACATAAAAACATAAAAACACATAAAAACACATAAAAACATATAAAAACAATTAAAAACATAAAAACAATTAAAAACATAAAAACATAAAAACATAAAAACATATAAAAACAATTAAAAACAATTAAAAACATATAAAAACATAAAAACAATTAAAAACATAAAAACATATAAAAACATATAAAAACATATAAAAACAATTAAAAACATAAAAACATATAAAAACATAAAAACATAAAAACAATTAAAAACATAAAAACAATTAAAAACAATTAAAAACATAAAAACATATAAAAACAATTAAAAACATATAAAAACATAAAAACAATTAAAAACATATAAAAACATAAAAACATAAAAACATAAAAACATATAAAAACATAAAAACATAAAAACATAAAAACATATAAAAACATAAAAACATATAAAAACATATAAAAACATAAAAACATATAAAAACATAAAAACATATAAAAACATAAAAACAATTAAAAACAATTAAAAACATAAAAACATATAAAAACATAAAAACATATAAAAACATAAAAACATATAAAAACATAAAAACATAAAAACATAAAAACATATAAAAACATAAAAACATATAAAAACATAAAAACATATAAAAACATAAAAACATATAAAAACATATAAAAACATAAAAACAATTAAAAACAATTAAAAACATAAAAACATATAAAAACATATAAAAACATAAAAACAATTAAAAACATAAAAACATATAAAAACAATTAAAAACAATTAAAAACATAAAAACATAAAAACATATAAAAACATATAAAAACATAAAAACAATTAAAAACATAAAAACATAAAAACAATTAAAAACATAAAAACATAAAAACATAAAAACATATAAAAACATAAAAACAATTAAAAACATAAAAACATATAAAAAACAATTAAAAACATAAAAACATATAAAAAACAATTAAAAACAATTAAAAACATAAAAACAATTAAAAACATAAAAATATATAAAAACAATTAAAAACATAAAAACATAAAAACATATAAAAACATAAAAACAATTAAAAACATAAAAACATATAAAAACATAAAAACAATTAAAAACATAAAAACAATTAAAAACATAAAAACATATAAAAACATAAAAACAATTAAAAACATAAAAACATATAAAAACAATTAAAAACATAAAAACATAAAAACATATAAAAACATATAAAAACAATTAAAAACAATTAAAAACATATAAAAACGTGTAAATGGATCTTCTAAGTGTTTGATCTGATGATGTCACACATTAATAATCAATACTGTTTAACATCACTGATGTAAAACAACAACAAAAAAAATCCATTTAGTTTGTGTTTTATTTTAGATGATAATCTGACACCACTGTCAAAGTAACAGAGCGTTGCTGGGATCACTGGGATCACTGGGATTACTGGGATCACTGGGATCACTGGGATCACTGGGATTACTGGGATTAGGACCTGTAATGTAGGTACTGAAGTAAATAATCACATGACTGCAGAGTGACGACTGACAGACGTTGTTGTCTGTGTTTAAACTCGTCCGTCTGAACGTGATTCTGATCACATGACGGACAGGAAGTTATAATCCCAGTTAATCCACAACTCTAATCTCCATATTTCATTATATTTATCTAAAATCCATCAACAGAAAAGTTCATATCAGAATCATAATTTTGGCTCCAGCAGTGTTTTATTGTAATGAACTGGTTTCTGTTTCCTGTTTCTGCAGACGACTTCCTGCCGGTGTTGAAGAGCCCGCTGGGCCTGGTGGGGGAGGAGGCGGCCAACGTCCCGTCACAACGAACGCCGCTCGCCAACATGTCAATCAAACATCCGCTCATCCAGATCCAGTGAGTGACTCGCTGTGTTTTTACAGCAGCACAAAGTAACTAAGTACTTTTACTCAAGTACTGTATTTAAGTACAGTTTAGAGGTACTTGTACTTTACTGGAGTATTTCCATGTGATGCTACTTTCTACATCTCAGAGGGAAATATTGTACTTTCTACTCCACTACATTTATTTGACAGCTTTAGTTACTTTTCAGATGAAGATTTGACACAATGGATAATATAACAAGCTTTTAAAATACAACACATTGTTAAAGATGAAACCAGTGGTTTCCAACCTTTTTGGCTTTTGACGTCTTACAAAAAGCAGTGTGTAGTCGGGGTCACATTTCACATGTCTATGAGTTGTTAACAGCTCCACCAAATAGTGATTTTTCCCTCTAAACTTCTCACATGCTTTCATTTCAATAAATGTTCAAATGATCTAATATTTCAGCAAAAATCAAAGATTAGAGAAAAAGTCCAAAAACTGAAAACAGATTTGTGTATCAGAACTTTGTTTTTTCTTCTTTCCTCTCCCATTAATCATCTCACCACCCCTCAGATTTATCTGCTGACCCTTTGGAGGGGCCCGACCCCTAGGTTGGGAACCACTGGACTAAACTAGCTAACTGTATATAAAGTAGTGTAAACTAGCTCCACCTCCAGCAGCTACAACAGTAACATGCTGCTCTAACACTGATGCTTCACTATTAATAATCTAATGATGTCATATATAATAATATATCAGTCAGAGGGACCAAACCACTACTTTTACTGCAATACTTTAACTACATCAAGCTCATAATACTTATGTACTTTTACTGCAATACTTTAACTACATCAAGCTCATAATACTTATGTACTTTTACTGCAATACTTTAACTACATCAAGCTCATAATACTTATGTACTTTTACTGCAATACTTTAACTACATCAAGCTCATAATACTTATGTACTTTTACTGCAATACTTTAACTACATCAAGCTCATAATACTTATGTACTTTTACTGCAATACTTTAACTACATCAAGCTCATAATACTTATGTACTTTTACTGCAATACTTTCACTACATCAAGCTCATAATACTTATGTACTTTTACTGCAATACTTTAACTACATCAAGCTCATAATACTTATGTACTTTTACTGCAATACTTTAACTACATCAAGCTCATAATACTTATGTACTTTTACTGCAATACTTTCACTACATCAAGCTCATAATACTTATGTACTTTTACTGCAATACTTTAACTACATCAAGCTCATAATACTTATGTACTTTTACTGCAATACTTTAACTACATCAAGCTCATAATACTTATGTACTTTTACTGCAGTACTTTAACTACATCAAGCTCATAATACTTATGTACTTTTACTGTAATACTTTAACTACATCAAGCTCATAATACTTGTGTACTTTTACTGCAGTAATGGTTGTGTATAGATGATCAGTGGTTGATATTTGTGTGTTGATGTAACTAAAGTTGCGTCTCGTACAGGAACTCGGTCCACAGTCTCCGTAAGAGATCGTCTCAGGAGTGCAGTCAGAGTGTGTTTCATGTGGAGGCTCCACCGTGGACCCCCCCGAACCCTGCAGACCCCCCCAACACTACCAGTACGTACAATAACCAAACACCAGTAATAACTTCTCGACTGTATGGATATGACATGAATGACGCTGTCAGAGGGACAGAAATCCTCCTTCATGTCTGTTTGTAGTTTCTTTGGAGTCTTAAACTCAGATGATGAAGAGTTCAGAGGCTCCGTCGGTTCATATGAAAGCTGCTCAGTGACGCATGAAGACAGAAATGTTCTTCCACATGTAAGCGCAGTAGAGACCTCCACTTCCTGTTCGGCCCTCCGGATGACGCGGCTCCTCTGGACCTCTGGAGGTCGAATCTGTCACAAAGTCTGAGGGAAAAAGTCTGTTTGAGCCCAATAACATCACGTGACTTAATGAGGCAGCCTGGGGGCGTGGCCTTATGTCGTCGACAGGAAGTGAGGGAGGTGATCTGGGAGTTGTTGGTGTTGACATGTGATTAATATATTATTAACCCTCGCTGTCTCATGTCAGTCCCTCCAGCCCCCAGGACTCCCGTCGCCCCTCTGACTCCGCCCCCTCCCCTCCCATCGACTGATCCGGCAGACGGGACGTCCCCGGCGGAGGGCGGGGAGTCGCCGTCGCCGCCCGACGGCCAGCGGAGCAGGAAGATGAAGAGCCGCGGCTCGTCCACCATGCCGGTCCTCCGCAGAGACGCCGTGACCTCAGAGCGGACGTCCCGCCTCCAGCAGGAGAAACAGATGCTGATGGAGGAGGTCAAATCTCAGAAGGTGATCAATCAATCAGTGATCAGACAGATGAAGGCTTCATTGATCACATGTTAGTATTGATAACGCAGGATCATGTGATCACATTCACATCGTTGCAGGTGAAACGCTGCTTCATCTTCAGATAGTCACAGTTTCATAAAATGTTTAACGGCACAAACAAACAAACAAACAAACAAACAAACAAACAAACAAACAAACAAAGGCACATTTTCATGTCTTATACATAACAAACCTGCATATAATAAACATTAACTAATAACAAACTGAGTTTAATCTTAAAATATCAACAGTTATGATCGATCCCAGAACACTGATTGATTGATTGGTTTATTTAACAGGAAGTCCATTAGATCATTTATAAAGGACGTTTCAGCAGAAACACATAAAACATGTAAAGAATATTAATATTAATAAACATGATGACGTCATGCGATGATAACTGACACATGACTCAAACAGGAAGTGCAGTCATTTCATAACAAGAACATAGTAAACAGACGATGAATGAATGTGATGATCGTGACCCGCGGTGGTCATGTGACCTGCAGGAGCTGGTGTGGCTCCTCCATAAAGCCTTGGAGGCGGCTCAGCTGGAGAAGCGAACCTGCGCCGAGTTCCTGGCGGTGGAGGGCGAGCAGGAGCGCCTGGAGCTGCTGCGGCACCGCGAGCGGCAGGCGGCCGACCTGCGCGGCCGACTGGAGGACGCCAAGATGGAGGCGGAGAGGACGAGCAGGAGCCTGACGCAGAGAGACGCACAGCTGGAGGAACTGCAGCAGAACATCAGGATGCTGATGGAGAAGAACAACGCCAAGCAGGAGGTGAGGTCACCACGCAAACACGCCGTCGTCACCACACAATCACGCCGTCGTCACCACACAAACACGCCGTCGTCTTCACACAAACACGCCGTCGTCTTCACACAAACACGCCGTCGTCACCACACAAACACGCCGTCGTCACCACACAAACACGCCGTCGTCTTCACACAAACACGCCGTCGTCACCACACAAACACGCCGTCGTCACCACGCAAACACGCCGTCGTCACCACACAAACACGCCGTCGTCTTCACACTGACTGAATGTTTATTATCGTCTTTACAAAGTGTTTGAACTGCTCGTCTCATTGTGTCATAAACAATAGAAGTGATTAAAAGTGTGAAATTAGTTCGTCATGGAAACTGTTCATCAGTCAGCAGCTGCTTGTGGTTTGGACCAATCGTGACGTTTGGTGTGGCGGTAACTACCGTCATTCAGGTGGAAGATGGACAAATCTCACCTGCCAACAAACACGATGCCATAGACGAGCAAAACTATTCCCAGATGTTCCCAGATGTTCCCAAATGTTCCCAGATGTTCCCAAATGTTCCCAGATGTTCCCAGATGTTCCCAAATGTTCCCAAATGTTCCCAAATGTTCCCAGATGTTCCCAGATGTTCCCAGATGTTCCCAGATGAGAGTACACGGAGCATTAGAGCTGAGATCTGGTTGTTTCTGTGATCTGCAGGAAGTCGTCATGTGACTCTTCACTGGCAGCAGTTTAAATAAATCACATTATTTTACTTTGAAGAGAAATAAAACATCAGAAACATTTATGACCTCAATGATCACAGGAGACGAATCCAACAGGTTTCCAGTATGTTGATGGTTTGACTGGTGGTTTAATGGTTTTATGTTTATTATCGTTCTTCCTGCAGATGTGATGTTTAGTACGAGTGACGCAATCACAACCCGACTTTGCTCCGGTTCAGAGAGAAAACTAACAGCAGCAGAGTCGATGATGATGATGATGATGATGATGATGATGATGATGATGATGAGTTTTAATGTGACGTCAACATCCAACCAGGAGCTTCTGCTGGTATCAGACCGGCCTTCACATTGATCCACGTTAAAGGAGCTCCACAGAGTCCTGCTGTTATCTGTGGTCATGTGACGTGCTTCCTGTTATCTGTGGTCATGTGACGTGCTTCCTTACAGCTGACGGTGTTTCTGACTGATCATGTTGTTTCCTGTCAGGTGATCATTAAGCTGTGTGATCAGGTGACCTCCTGCATGTCCGACCCGCGGCTCTCCGCCTCGTCCTGCGGCGGCGCTTCGGACTCTCAGACCTTCAAACGGCTTCAGCAGCAGATCGAGAACCTCAAGGTGATCATCAATGCGTCTATCAGGCTTATCAATAATCCAATATTTAGCATGTTAGCATCACAGCTAACTGATGGCTTCAAGTTCGTTTCCTTTTCATACAACAAGAAGTGAATTGATTACTGAACATAATGATCAGTTCAGGAGTTATGATTGATTAACTAATCACAGCTTGAATATCTTAATATTGATTATTAAATGAAGAATCAGGTGTTTGATTATTTAGAAACAGCTGACGAGTAAAACAACAACAAACCACATCATTATTACATCATAGAGGACGATTTAATACGCTGATCGGTGTTCAGGCTGCTTCTGTAAACATGTTTAACATCTTTTAACAGCTTTTAACCCTGCAGCAAGTTAAATTCAGATTTATAACGTTGTTCTATGAACAGATTTATGTTCTCATCAACAACAGACAACATGTCACATGACTTACACGTGTTTCCTGTGTGTTTTCTTAGTATAAAGAAACATATAAAGTAGCACAAAGCTCATCATGTGATGCAGGAAACATTCACAGACGTAAACAAGTATTAATGAACGAATCAAATACACGACTTCTATACAACATACAGTCTACGAAGCTGTTATACATGTTAACACTGTTAACACTGAAGCAGCAGCACGACGTCCTGCACACTCGTTCACTAACACACACTCGTTCACTAGCACACACTCGTTCACTAACACACACTCGTTCACTAACACACACTCGTTCACTAACACGCACTCGTTCACTAACACACACTCGTTCACTAACACACACTCGTTCACTAACACACAACAGCAACAGCTGACTCAACAACTGGATCAATAACAAATGAAAGACTGTTTGTTTTATATATTTCATCTCACATTTAAAGCATCTTGTTGAACTTTCATGTGAAGCTGGTTAAACTGGTTAAACTGGTTAAACTGGTCTCGCTGTGTTTCTGGTCGTCAGGACGACATCGAGGCTTATAAGACCCAGAACAAGTTCCTGAACTCTGAGATCTACCAGCTGACCCGACTGTGGAGGAGCAGCTCCGAGCAGGAGAAGAGTCTACTGGTGAAGGTCAGTCTGACTGGGAACACTGGACACCAGCTCCGTTACGTCCACTGGTCCTCGTCTCTCTGTGCTGCAACATGTTATTAATGTAATAGATCATATTAATAATCAATTATTATTAATTAATAATAATAATTATTTTATTTCAACTCAGTCGGGTTTGTTCACTTTCAACAAACTCTGCCTGAACTAATAAATCCTGATGAAGGTCACCTCCTCATCTTCACCTCCTCATCTTCACCTCCTCATCTTCACCTCCTCATCTTCACCTGTGTGTGTGTGTGTGTATATATGTGTGTGTGGATTGTTGGGGAAATGTTGTTTGGATGAGCAGTTCTTGAGAAATATATAAAATATCTCATAAATAACATTGATTTGTTTCTTCTTCTGCTGGTGGAGTCAATGAGCTGAAATACAGACAGCAGATATATGAGAGGCGTCATGTGACCATCAGAGATATTAGAGAGAATATTACAGCCGCAGCAGTAAAAATCTAATAAACCTCTCAGTAAACTGGCGGCCATGATGATGATAATATGCTGAACAGAATATTGATTTTGCATTAGTTTTGTTTTAGTTATATATTTATTTTATATCGTCTTTAAACACCAGATTAATTCAGATTAGGGTTTTAAAATTTCTCCTCTTGTGAAGAAGGGCAGAGACGATGCGTTCAGGACTCGTAGGACGGCGCGGTGTTTCAGTGTCTGTCCTCTCATTGGCTGCAGTGCGCCTACCTGGAGGCCAGTAACTGTCAGGTGGAGAGCCGTTACCTGGGCGTCCTGAGGAAGCTGCAGGAGAACAAATCTCTGGATCCGGTCCAGCAGGAGGCCGTCCAGAAGATGATCGAAGACGCTCTGAAAGGAGAGCTGAAGAGCGTCATCAAGCTCAACACAAACAGGTACAAACATCAGACGCCACGGTGGACAAAATAACAGGAACACTTATTGTTTATCAGCTCGATGATTATCGATGAAGAAACGTAAAAACAGGACAGTTACTGTTTACTGTGTTCAGAGACCACGACGAGTACGGATTCAAAATCATCCCAGACTACGAGGTGGAGGACATGAAGCTGCTCGCAAAGATCCAGGCGCTGGAGATCCGCTCACACAACCTGCTGCACCAGGTCTGAACATAGATATAGACTGACCTATAGACTGAACTGTAGACTGAACTATAGACTGAACTATAGACTGAACTGTAGACTGAACTATAGACTGAACTATAGACTGAACTATAGACTGAACTATAGACCGAACTGTAGACTGAACTATAGACTGAACTATAGACTGAACTATAGACTGAACTATAGACCGAACTGTAGACTGAACTATAGACCGAACTGTAGACTGAACTGTAGACTGAACTGTAGACTGAACTCTGAACTATAGACTGAACTATAGGCTGAACTATAGACTGAACTCTGAACTATAGACTGGACTGTAGACTGAACTGTAGACTGAACTATAGACTGAACTCTGAACTATAGACTGAACTGTAGACTGAACTGTAGACTGAACTATAGTCTGGACTATAGACTGAACTCTGAACTATAGACAGAACTATAGACTGAACTGTAGACTGAACTATAGACTGAACTCTGAACTATAGACTGGACTATAGACTGAACTGTAGACTGAACTGTAGACTGAACTATAGACTGACCTATAGACTGAACTCTGAACTATAGACTGAACTATAGGCTGAACTATAGACTGAACTCTGAACTATAGACTGAACTGTAGACTATAGACTGAACTGTAGACTGAACTGTAGACTGAACTATAGACTGGACTATAGACTGAACTCTGAACTATAGACTGAACTCTGAACTGTAGACTGAACTGTAGACTGAACTATAGACTGGACTGTAGACTGAACTCTGAACTGTAGACTGAACTATAGACTGGACTGTAGACTGAACTCTGAACTATAGACTGAACTATAGGCTGAACTATAGACTGAACTCTGAACTATAGACTGGACTGTAGACTGAACTGTAGACTGAACTATAGACTGAACTGTAGACTGAACTGTAGACTGAACTATAGACTGAACTGTAGACTGAACTGTAGACTGAACTATAGACTGAACTGTAGACTGAACTATAGACTGAACTGTAGACTGAACTATAGACTGAACTCTGAACTGTAGACTGAACTGTAGACTGAACTCTGAACTGTAGACTGAACTATAGACTGAACTCTGAACTATAGACTGAACTATAGACTGAACTGTAGACTGAACTGTAGACTGAACTATAGACTGGACTGTAGACTGAACTCTGAACTATAGACTGAACTGTAGACTGAACTGTAGACTGAACTATAGACTGAACTGTAGACTGAACTATAGACTGGACTGTAGACTGAACTATAGACTGAACTGTAGACTGAACTATAGACTGAACTCTGAACTATAGACTGAACTATAGACTGAACTGTAGACTGAACTGTAGACTGAACTATAGACTGGACTGTAGACTGAACTCTGAACTATAGACTGAACTGTAGACTGAACTGTAGACTGAACTATAGACTGAACTGTAGACTGAACTATAGACTGAACTATAGACTGAACTATAGACTGAACTGTAGACTGAACTATAGACTGAACTGTAGACTGAACTATAGACTGAACTGTAGACTGAACTATAGACTGAACTCTGAACTATAGACTGAACTATAGACTGAACTGTAGACTGAACTGTAGACTGAACTATAGACTGGACTGTAGACTGAACTCTGAACTATAGACTGAACTGTAGACTGAACTGTAGACTGAACTATAGACTGAACTGTAGACTGAACTATAGACTGAACTATAGACTGAACTGTAGACTGAACTATAGACTGAACTGTAGACTGAACTATAGACTGAACTGTAGACTGAACTATAGACTGAACTCTGAACTGTAGACTGAACTATAGACTGAACTCTGAACTGTAGACTAAACTATAGACTGAACTCTGAACTGTAGACTGAACTATAGACTGAACTCTGAACTGTAGACTAAACTATAGACTGAACTCTGAACTGTAGACTGAACTGTAGACTGAACTCTGAACTGTAGACTGAACTGTAGACTGAACTCTGAACTGTAGACTGAACTGTAGACTGAACTATAGACTGAACTGTAGACTGAACTGTAGACTGAACTGTAGACTGAACTATAGACTGAACTCTGAACTGTAGACTAAACTATAGACTGAACTCTGAACTGTAGACTGAACTGTAGACTGAACTCTGAACTGTAGACTGAACTGTAGACTGAACTGTAGACTGAACTCTGAACTGTAGACTGAACTGTAGACTGAACTCTGAACTGTAGACTGAACTGTAGACTGAACTATAGACTGAACTATAGACTGAACTGTAGACTGAACTGTAGACTGAACTCTGAACTGTAGACTGAACTGTAGACTGAACTGTAGACTGAACTCTGAACTATAGACTGAACTGTAGACTGAACTGTAGACTGAACTCTGAACTGAAGACTGAACTGTAGACTGAACTATAGACTGAACTGTAGACTGAACTCTGAACTGTAGACTGAACTGTAGACTGAACTGTAGACTGAACTCTGAACTATAGACTGAACTGTAGACTGAACTGTAGACTGAACTGTAGACTGAACTGTAGACTGAACTCTGAACTATAGACTGAACTGTAGACTGAACTGTAGACTGAACTGTAGACTGAACTGTAGACTGAACTCTGAACTGTAGACTGAACTGTAGACTGAATTGTAGACTGAACTCTGAACTGTAGACTGAACTGTAGACTGAACTGTAGACTGAACTGTAGACTGAACTCTGAACTATAGACTGAACTGTAGACTGAACTGTAGACTGAACTGTAGACTGAACTCTGAACTATAGACTGAACTGTAGACTGAACTGTAGACTGAACTGTAGACTGAACTCTGAACTGTAGACTGAACTGTAGACTGAATTGTAGACTGAACTCTGAACTGTAGACTGAACTGTAGACTGAACTGTAGACTGAACTGTAGACTGAACTCTGAACTATAGACTGAACTGTAGACTGAACTGTAGACTG
This sequence comes from Thunnus thynnus, assembly GCF_963924715.1. Lineage (NCBI taxonomy): Eukaryota > Metazoa > Chordata > Actinopteri > Scombriformes > Scombridae > Thunnus > Thunnus thynnus. The sequence continues at coordinate 35,183,690 of NC_089525.1, read as the reverse complement.
AACTGTAGACTGAACTCTGAACTGTAGACTGAACTATAGACTGAATTGTAGACTGAACTCTGAACTGTAGACTGAACTGTAGACTGGACTGTAGACTGAACTGTAGACTGAACTGTAGACTGAACTATAGACTGAACTGTAGACTGAACTGTAGACTGGACTGTAGACTGGACTGTAGACTGAACTGTAGACTGAACTGTAGACCATCTCCAGACATGTTATCCTGCAGCGTATTGAGACCCAGTGTGTGTGTGTGTTTCCCTGCAGGAGGGGGGAGAGCGCCCCCTGTTGAGTCGCTGGGCTCAGTACCTCGCCGGCAGGTCGGATGATGACCTTTGCCCTTCCCCGGAGCTCAAAGCTCTGCTGCGTGGCGGCGTTCCTCGGGAGTACCGGCAGCGGGTGTGGCGCTGGGTGGTCCGAGCCAGAACCAGGACGATGAGAGAACGCCATCCGCAGCGCTACCAACAGGTACACAGATCACCTGATCCGCACCCGTCCAATCAGGACTCAGGTTCCTGAAACGACAGTAACCAGCTGCTGTGTTCACAGCTGTGTGAGAAGAGCCGGACGTCTCCTCATCCGGCCTCCAGACAGATCCAGCTGGACCTCCACCGCACCCTGACGACCAATCAGCACTTCTCCTCACCGTCAAGCCCCGCCCTCCAGCAGCTTCAACGCATCCTACTGGCCTTCTCCTGGCAGAGCCCCGCCATTGGCTACTGCCAGGGACTCAACAGGTACACACACCTTTGATCTCAGTTAGTTCAGTTGAAATATTTCAGTTTCTCTAAATTACAGCAACTTTTCCACATAAATGTTCAAACCAGCAGCTGCTTGTGGTTTGGACCAATCGTGACGTTTGGTGTGACGGTAACTGACGTCATTCAGGTGGAAGATGAACTAATCTCACCTGCCAACAAACACGATGCCAAAGACGAGCAAAACAATTCCCAGATGTTCCCAGATGTTCCCGGATGAGAATACATGAAACATTGGAGCTGAAATCTGGTTTCTGTGATCTGCAGGAAGCTTTTTATCCAGGAAGTCGTTACACGTGACTCTTCACTAGTAGCAGTTTAAATAAATCACATTATTTTACTTTGCTTGTGATGTTTCACGCTCTGCAGAGCAAAGTTCAGTCAAACAGCAGAACCTTTAAATCTGAACGTGTTCATTCAGGCTTCACGTCTCTGCTCACTGTGGATTCACACCGACGATCCGTTTATTCAAACAACAAACCTGAATCTTCGTCCGTGTCGACAGAAACAAAGACGGACGGCGTCACTCTGAGTTCAGTTTGATCTCAGCTTCATGCAGAAACATTTGTTTCTTTTATTTATTTTTATTTACACACACAGAAGACTGAAGAAAATAAAAGATGTGACCGGAGAGACAAACCTCCCCTCAGCTCCAGAAGAAAAACAAACAAACAACAAACAAAACAAACAACTAACATACATAATGTAGGAAAATACAAGAGACCACAAAATAACCAACAAAACCAGCCTGTCCCATAAAAACTAATAAATATGAGAAACAATACAAGGTCAAATATACAAATAAATTATGATACACACACACACACACACACATATATATATATATATATGTGTGTGTGTGTGTGTATACAGGATATGATATTCTGCAGCAGTTGAGTCTTTAAACAATGAGAGCCATATAGACTCAACTGTGCCTGTTTATAAATCATTTATTTATTTATTTATTTTACGTCACATTTATTTTTTCTCTCGTTATCTTCATATGTTTCATAACTTTTATTATTTCATCCTGTAAAACATTTTACATTTAATTTTACTGTCACTGTTTCTGTGTTTGCTGCAGCGCATCAATCAATAATATTAATCAATATATATATATATAATATAACAGATTCAGGTTCTGATGTGTATTGTGTCATGTGATGTCATGTGATGTCATGTGATGTCATGAACGTGTGTCTCAGGCTGGCGGCCATCGCCCTGCTGGTCCTCCAGAGTGAAGAAGACGCTTTCTGGTGTCTGGTGGCCGTAGTGGAGACCATCATGCCCCAAGACTACTACACCAAGAACCTGGTGGCCTCTCAGGTCCACACACACACACACACACACACACACACACACCTGATACACACACACACACACCTGACACACACACACACACACACACACACACACACCTGATACACACACACACACACACCTGACACACACACACACACCTGACACACACACACACACCTGACACACACACACCTGACACACCTGACACTCACACACACACACACACCTGACACACCTGACACTCACACACACACCTGACACACACACACACACCTGACACACACACACCTGACACACCTGACACTCACACACACACACACACCTGACACACACACACACACACACACACCTGACACACACACACACACACACACCTGACACACACACACACACACACACACACACCTGACACACACACACACACGCACACACCTGACACACACACACACACACCTGACACACACACACACACACACACACACACACCTGACACACACACACACACTCACACTCACACTCACACACACACCTCACACACACACACACCTGGGCTCAGATACACACTAGAACAACACATCCTCCATCATATAAACTGGTTTATACTGGTAAACTGGTTTATACTGGTTGTGTATACTGGCTGTGGCTCAGGAGGTAGAGCGGGTCGTCCACTAATCGGAAGATCGGCGGTTTGATTCCCGGCTCCTCCAGTCCACATGCCGATGTGTCCTTGGGCAAGACACTTAACCCCAAAATTGCTCCTGATGGCTGAACCATCAGTGTGTGAATGGTTAGTTCCCTCTGATGGGCAGGTTGGGACCCTGCATAGTCGCCCCTGTACCCATTCAGTGTATGAATGTGTGTGAACGGGTGAATGTGATTCGTAGTGTGAAAAGCGCTTTGAGTGGTTGGAAGACTAGAAAGGCGCTATACAAGTACAGTCCATTTACCATTTACCATTTATACTGGTAAACTGGTTTATACTGGTAAACTGGTTTATACTGGTTAACTGGTTTATACTGGTTTATACTGGTAAACTGGTTTATACTGGTAAACACGCTGCAGACTGAGCTCAGAGAACCTTCATGTTGATCAGCTGCACACAAACGTTTATTAAGATGATCAATAAAAACGTCATCAGCGGCTGTTTGCCTGTAATGTGAGGTTCGGAGATTTATTGATCAGATAAATATATTGATTGTAAATTCATTTATTGATCAGATAAATATATTGATTGTAAATTCATTTATTGGAAAGTTTCTCGACTGATTTTATGGGAAGAATCGATTATCTAACAAATCAATAATTTCCTAATAATTTACTGAAATGAGTGTGATCAGGTAAATTGATTAAAGGGGAAAATAGAGACAAAACTCTGTTGTTCTATTATATATTATATATATTATATATCAGTTTATAGTTCAAACTGCTCCATTTAAACACAGGAAATACTCAGTTATTGATTAGAATATATTGTCACATTTTTGCACGTTCAGCAATCAACTAGAATTAATTCATTATAAATGTACAACTGACAACAGACTTTATTCTTTATAATTAAAACTAAATTAATTAGAGGGTGAAAGTGTTTTGATAAAGTAGAAATTAATGTTTGAAGCTCTAATTTCCCATCTTTTCTTCCTGTCATGAACGCATCACTGATGATGAAAATTAATCAATTCACTGTTTTTTATTTTCAGTTATCAAGTTCATCAATAAGTTTAACATCAAATCAACAAAACAAAGAGGAAACAGAGGCAGGGAATGTTTTGATCTATCGACTGATCGATCGACTGATCGATGGGTTCTGTCTGTGCTCAGGCGGATCAGCGGGTGCTGAAGGACTTCCTGGCGGAGAAGCTTCCCCGGCTGGCGGCTCACTTCGAGGATCACGGCATCGACGTGTCTCTGGTGACCTTTAACTGGTTCCTGGTGGTTTTCGTGGAGAGTCTTCCCAGCGACATCCTGCTGCCGCTGTGGGACGCCTTCCTGTACGAAGGCACCAAGGTACCGAACAGCTTCTTCTCATTGTTCATACAAGAAAAGTTTATTTTATTGTTAAAACAACAACAAACATGTGATCTGAATGAAAACAACCAGATTAAACCTGAAATATAGAACAGTGTGACAGCGTCTCTTCTTCTTCTCTGGTTTAACGTCTCTTCTTCTTCTTCTCTGGTTTAACGTCTCTTCTTCTTCTTCTCTGGTTTAACGTCTCTTCTTCTCTGGTTTAACGTCTCTTCTTCTCTGGTTTAACGTCTCTTCTTCTCTGGTTTAACGTCTCTTCTTCTTCTTCTCTGGTTTAACGTCTCTTCTTCTTCTTCTCTGGTTTAACGTCTCTTCTTCTCTGGTTTAACGTCTCTTCTTCTCTGGTTTAACGTCTCTTCTTCTTCTTCTCTGGTTTAACGTCTCTTCTTCTCTGGTTTAACGTCTCTTCTTCTTCTCTTTTTACAAACTACTTTTAAACAGAAATCTAAAAACTCTATGTTTTTATTCTATGATTATTGTATTTCATGTGTCAGTGAGTTAATGAGTCTGAATGTTGACAGAAGAATAAAACAACCTGAAGGTGGGTTTCAGAGACGTGTGTCGTTGTCTCAGGTGATCTTCAGGTACGCTCTGGCTCTCCTCAAATACAAAGAGGACGACATCCTGAAGATCCACGACAGCGTGGAGATCTACCAATACCTGCGCTTCTTCACCAAGACCATCTCTGACAGCAGGTAGACTCACCTGCTCTTCATCTCTGTTTGATCCGCTAACAAGTTGAATAAAGCTGAAATATCTGATCATCATAAAACTATTAAAACACGTCAGTGAGCCTCAGCGCTGCGCCGGGTCACATGTTCCTTCATCATGTTAGTTTGGTCGTTCTGTGTGCAGCAGACGCTACTGAGCATGTGCAGGACCGCGTTCTGTTTACAGCTTCGTTAGCTTGTCGCGCTACAACCTCTGACTCTGTACCGAAGTCCTTTACAATGTTAACTGTAGTTTCTTCTTCTGGTGTATCTGCAGGAAGCTGACCAGCATCGCCTTCACCGTCATGAACCCGTTCCCCGGCCGCCTGCTGAGGAACCGGCGAGCGCTTCACCTGGAGCGCCTGCAGGGGGAGCTGCAGGAGCTGGAGGAGCAGCAGAGGGACTTCGTCACGGAGAGCGCCGAGCGCAAAGACAAAGATCTGGACACCATGGTCAGCGAGGACGACGAGGAGCTCTGAACGTAACAGGATGTAGAAACACGCTCACCAGTGTTGTTACTCCGTCATCGATCAATAACACTAATACTGACTGAACAGTCTGATTGTATTACAGCGTTTATAAGTTATAGATGCTACACAGCTGCTGCAACACGTCACAATAACTAGTGAACAACATGAGACTGTCTTCATGTTACATGTTGGAGTCTGTTGCTCTCATGTCAGGCGTTAGCGTTAGCCTTTAGCTACTCATCATTTCATTCATCTGCCAAGTTAGTAAAACCCAGAAGGTTGTTTAAAAGCTCTTCTGATTCTGTTTCCAGAATCCTCAAAGACTCTTCCAGCCTCCATAAACACCAGCAGTCAGTGTGTGTTTGGTGGTTTGAATCCCGCCGTGTTGTGTTCAGGCTGAAATCACTGTTAGCTTCATGCTAACGGAAGCTTTGACTTCGTCCTAAAGTTTCTGAAGATTAAAAGGTTTGATTTAACTAACAGGAAACAGCAGGTACTCATTAACTCTACAGTGTTTTTAGCTCACAGATGTTATTTTATTCTGTTCTGTGTGACGTTCTGGTCGCTGATTCATATGAAAACATACCAGAAACTATCGGTGGTTAATATTCTGTGTTCTTCTCTTTTCTGTGACTGTCGATGGTTTTATACATAAATGTTCTGTAATTTTAAGTCCGTCTGTATTGATCTTGATTAAATGTTAAAATCTTCGTCCAGACTGTCCGCCGTAAATCATTTAGCTCGCTAGCTTGCTAGCTTGCTAACGTATCAGTGCTGAGCTTTAAGGGTTTTAAATAAAACACTTCAGCTCTGAACAACAACACGTCCGTTAGCGGCAGCTAGCGTTGTGCTAGCGTTGTGTTAGCGTTGTGCTAGCATTGTGCTAGCGTTGTGTTAGCATTATGTTCAGCAGTCACAGCAGTGATTTTGTTTCTTTAGCTATTGATAACTATTGATTGTCACAACCAATAATCAGAATGGTTTGATCAGTGAATCAACTGATGAGGATCATCAATGAGATTCAACAAGATCAATAAGTTTCTGTTCAGACGTAAACATTCAGCAGTAAACAGTCGTGACATCATTCATGACTGTAACAGAATCTCGTTTCCTCTTCCTGTTTTATCAGGTTGCAGGTTTTCAGTAAACAGACGAGAACAGATTTAAATATTCCATTTTATTATTTTTCTTAAAAAACAAATATACATAAGAAATGATAAATATAAAAAAATCAACCCAGAACAAAAGAAAAAGTTCTTCATGTTACAAACGACTTACTGCAGAGAAAAGCTAAACACTAGTGTTACGCCTGACGCCCGCGGCGGCGCCGGCCTACAGTCTGAACTACGCAGCCACCTGTCAGTCAACGAGTTAAGAGTCATGTGACTCTGAGTTTTAGTGCTGCGACGCTAACAGCAGATTATTCACACGTTTACGTACGAAGACGCCGCGCTGTGATACGGAGCCGGAAACACATGGACATGCAAGTCGTTCAGCTTCGCCGCCATCTGCTCCTCGGGGTTAAAACGCGTAACCATGACGACCAAAAACTAAAGGAAGGAAGATGACAAGTGATCGCAGAGTTAGGGATGCTCCTATTGATTAGGCGCTGATTGATGTTTGGAGATATAAATAATAATAATAATAAATCAGAACTAATATTTCCTGTTTAGTTAAACTGATCACTGATCAGCAATCAATCAATCAATCAATCACATAATTCATGGAACAGGAAATGATGATCAGAGAAATAATCGACAGAATAACTGATGATGAAAGTAACTGTTAGTTGTGTTTCATGTCTGCGTTGACGTACGTTGCCGAGGGCGACGGTCGTTCTGTTCATACGTGTCACATGACAACATCTGGAGTAGAGTTTGGGTTTAAAAGGTGATCAGGACACCGGATCAATAACGGGTGTAAACGTGTTGTGATTGGAGCGTCTCTATCCCGCCCGACAGCTTCTCCTCTGCATGCTGATTGGTTGGGTTTGATGAATGATTATTGATCGGCAGGTGAGCTGAAAGGTTTCGTTCCAACAGTTGAAATATATTTTAAAATTAAAAAGTGTTTCTATAAAATCTCAAAGTAAAGAAAAGATTATAAACATCTTTATGTTTTAAACAACGTTTGAAGACTTTTAATCACTTGTTTTAACATCAATGATTAAAAAATAATCAATTTCCATCAATAATCAGTTTATCAGATGTTGGAATGAAACTCTTCAGTTCCTGCAGTCAGCAGGTTCATCTGTCACATGATCACATGACCACATGATCACACAGTCACATGATCACATGGTCACATGATCACATGGTCACATGATCACATGACCACACGGTCACACGATCACATGATCACATGACCACACGGTCACATGATCACATGACCACATGATCACATGGTCACATGATCACACAGTCACATGATCACATGGTCACATGATCACATGGTCACATGATCACATGACCACATGGTCACATGATCACATGACCACATGGTCACATGATCACATGATCACATGACCACATGATCACATGACCACATGATCACATGGTCACATGATCACATGACCACATGGTCACATGATCACATGGTCGGAGCTAACGTGAGAAGAAGCAGGTCTTCCATCTTTGCTGATTGCTCTTCTAGTTTTATGTTTTCTGGACGTCTGAACATGAATAAATGTTTGTTTGTTTGTTTGTTTGTTTGTTTGTGTTAATATCTGAGCTACAAACACTGTTGATCTAAAATACTTTACAGCTACTTTAAACGGACGTCAGTTTTGAATGAACTCCATCTTTAGTGCAATTAGTTAACATGCTCGGAGCGTCGAGTCCTGTGGTCGCGACACACACATGCTCTTAATATTTCAGAGATCTTCCACAAAATAATGTGATTTATGTGAATTTCTGTGTAAAATCTGCAGGTTTGATCTTTTAAAAACTCACATCAGCTGTAACGTCAGAAGCTCCTCAGTTTGTCTGACAGACAGGTTTTTATATGTGGAAGTGAAAGAGGTGCATTATGGGAACAGTCGCAGCCAGAAAACACATCGCTGCCGGTCTGAGCCAATCAGCTGCAGCGGTTTCATCACACAGAACAATGTTCATCATCACAGAAACAAACTTTCCTTCAGATCAGAAACACAACAAAGTGACTCCATCGTCAGGCTGAATCCAAACGTCCCGACGTCCAGACGACGTCCAGACGACGTTACCGTCCGTCATCACAACCACAAACCTCACAAATGATTCAAATGTCTTCAAATGTTCCTTTAAAGTCACGTTCATTTATTTTTTCACATTTCCTTCAAAACTTTCTTCTTCGTTGTTTTGTTTTTTCATCTTCAGCCTCTATATTTATATTCTGAGGCTCTACTGGAATAAAACCTGCTTATTGATCTTCTACTGGTCCTTTATGCAGCCCCTCAGTTCAGCCTCTGTCTCTAACAGGCCGTTTTAGCTCCTGTCTCTTTAAGGCCCCGCCTCCTGATGAGCCCACTCTGTTCTGATTGGTCAGCTTTCAGGAAGCTTCCTCCGGCTCCGGAGGCTACGTAAACAAACTATAGTAGCAGGATTTCACTTCTTCTTCTCCTTCTTTACTCCAAATGTCAACTTCTCAAATCCATCCGTACATGTTGGAGCTGAACAACACATGGAAACACCTTAGCAACCACCTTAGCAACCACCTTAGCAACCACCTCAGCAACCACTTTGGCAGCCAAGGCTACAGAAGGCCTTTTATTGGCAACAAGCCGACATATTAATAGAAAGAAAGTCGTAATAATATGAGAACAAAAAGGTTGAAGCCCTGACTTCTGACTTGCAGGCAGCATTTCTACATACGTTCACCTCAAGTTTCTGAACTTTGACCTTGTTTAAGTTTAAGATGAAGATGAAGCCTTGAAGGAAAACAAACTGTTGGTTCATTCACAGCAGCAACCAGTTGATCAGTTTGTTAAAGTTTAGTTTCATACAACTAAAGAAAATGAGCCAACGACTTGAATTTACGTGATGACAGTGAACACATCACGTCTGACAGTCGGACGTTTGGATTCAACCGGCAACATGTTGGGCAACCGGACAAGCAGCAGAGCAACAGCAGTTCTCTTCATCACACGTCGACATTTAGTCACCAGGAACCAACAATACAACAGTACAACTCAAAGGTCCACTTACTGAACTTTTCTGGGCTTTTAATTGCATCTCACAGGCGGTTGAAAGCTCTGGAAAAGCGAGTAAGTGACCTTTGAATGGAGATGAAGTTTAGTTACCACGAACAGAAGCAGGAAGACTTGTTGTTGTTTGTTTGTTGATGATGACGACGTGGTCACATGATGCAGTTTGTTTTATTGCTGACTGTCACCTCCGCAGGAAGCTCCGCCCACTCGTCTCCCGCCTTCTTCTTCTTCTCTGGATTTGACGTTGGACGGACGCGACTCTTTGATTGAATGTTCGGGAGGTTTCGGACGCCGGCGGGGAGACGCGGGTCGAAGCTCCAGGACAGGAAGTGAGATCCAGGTAGACGCCGCCGGCTGACGGGGCGCTCGCTCGACGCCCGTCAGACTCCGCGTCACCGACTAAACGGAGAGAACGGACCGCTACGACCTGCGAGCTGAGGGTCACGTGACAGAGACAGCTGAGTAGTCTTTGGTAGCCTTGTACTGCGGAAAAAGAGGCCGTGAAGAAGAAAAAAATTCTTCAATTAAAAAAGACGCAAAGTTAAACTTCCAGAAACGTAGCGTCTGTTAGTTCAGTCGCTAACATCAGCACCGTGTTTCCTGTCTGTGTGTAAACCACCGATCAATAACACGACCAGGATCCGGCGCCGCTCAGCCCGCCGCCAGCTCCTCCCGGTGGCCGCTGGCGGTACTGCAGGAAACGTCATTGATGACTCTTTTCTTTCAGGCGTTTTTAATCCGTGGAGGTTTTTTTATTAAAACGTGTGATGTCATCTCGATGTAAAGTCTACGGGCTGAGCGGGAACTTGTGGGCGGGGCCTCATTCTCATTAGGCGGCGCCATCTTTGAGTCCCGTATCAGTTCTTATAATACTGGATGTTAGCAACACAGCTAATAAGCTACGCTAGCTTCCTGTTTTGGACTCTCCGTCCAACCAGAGGTCAGCTCTGTCAGGACGGCTTCTCATTGGTCGACGGTGTGAATCCAGCGACGTCGGCGTTTAGTCTGAACGGATCTTAATTCTTCTAGTTGTGACGAATCTGAACGACACAAATGTTGAAATGAAAAACTAAAGAATGTAGCAGCGAAACACTTTGAACCTCGTTAACTTTCACTAATTAATTAATGAACGTTGTTACATCAAACCAAACGACTTCACGCTGCTGGTCGAGTCTGTCGCCACCGGATCAATCTGTCTGGTTTCATTCTCATGTTGGGGAAACGTTATCGGACCGAATGGATCAGATCATCAGTTTTAATTGGTCCTGTCTGTCAGCCAATCACAGCCGAGCTTTTACTCTCACCGCCGGACGTCCAGCGCTAACTCTGCTGGTTCTGCTGGTTCTGCTGGTTCTGTCCCCAACTGGAGGGATATTTCAGTACAGTTTGTTCATGTTTGTTCTTTTTGTCTGTTTTCATTCATTTTTCTCCTTTTTGAACATAAAAACATCTTTAAAAAGGCAGAAAATGAGATTTACAGTACTTTGATTACATTATTATTATTATTATTATTGTTATTATTATTATTATTATTATTATTATTATTATTATTGTTATTATTATTATTATTATTATTATTATTATTATTATTATTATTATTATTATTATCATGTCTTTATGTTTTAATTCTTCCCCTCAGTTCTTCTACAGTTTGATCAACATGAAACATGAACAGCTTCGGTACAAAAATATCGAAGCTACAAACTACGACTCCCAAGATGCATTTCTGCAAGAAACAGCCAATCATAGAGCTTAAAATGTGATCATGTGATCTGCTAACAGCCGACAGAAGATTAAAAGATTCAATTTATTTAATATCTGCAGATTAAATCAGTTCTCTTTGAGTGAATTCGGTAACCATGGCGACACATTTTGTTTCGCAACAGCAGCCGAGGCTCATGGGTATTGTAGTGTTCTACAATAAACTATAACTGGTGTCAGAATATAAAGATGATCAGATCAATTAATGTTCAAATAAAAACGTATAAAAGCATCAAACAGTTATTTTTATTATTATCTGTTATTGATTGTTAATAACTTTGATCTTTTAATGTTATTCTGTATCAGAAATAATAATAATAATAATAATAATAATAATAATAATAATAATAATAATAATCAGTTTCAGTTACAGCTTGTTGTGTTTGATGCTGACTCACAGTAACGTATTAATAACGTTAATCTAACGTTGCGTCAGAGCCTCGTTGTTTAACCCGGTGGTTTAGCCGTCAGTCATGTGACCCTCTCTCTGCAGGTTGTAACGGTCTGTTGAGTCTCTGCCGCCGCCGCCGTGTGGAACGCAGGAGAAGCTCCGCCCCCCCGATGACGTGTCCAACATGGAGTCTGAAACGGGCGCCACACGGCGAGCAGCTCGAACAAACATCAGACGGAACTTATCGGTCGTTTACAGGTCACATGACCCGAGACCCGAACACCTGAACCAGGAGTCCGATCTGATCTATTGATCGATCTGATCTATTGATCGATCTGCTCGCGGTGCGTCCCGTCGTCTCTCGTTTACAGTAGAATCTGTCTGTTGACCAATCAGACGGGGAGCTTTATGGCTGCTATTAACCCTGTCTGGAGACTCCGCCCCCTCCCCCCTCCCCCCCGATGACATCACAGCGCTCCTGATCCAACATGGAGTCCAGGTGAGAGAGTCCGTGTGATTGGCTGTCGGCGGTCCGCAGCTGGTCTCCAAACAGACACATGAAGAAGAAGAGGAGGAGGAGGAGGAGTCTTCGCCGAGGAGCCGTTAGAGCTGAAGTGTGAGCGCAGACGATGAGTTCAGTGACACCAGACGCTTTTAGTCTTATAAAAAACGACATCACTACGAAAAAATGCATCAGCCGGTTTAAAATCTGCAGCGCTTCAATATAAAGTGCTTCATTACATTGTTACGTTTTTACAGTCTCTTATTAAAATATCGTTTTCCCTGGAGTGAAACCATAGTAAACATGTTACACGTTGGTAAAAATAAACATTTGGAATGTCTCTTTTGTTTTTTTTAAGAAGTCCCAGCGGCTGATTTTGGTCAAGCTGAACTCGTCCCCGGAGCCTGAAACAGGAAACGAGTCACATGGTTAAAAGGTTGAGGTGGAACAGACGACAGGTGGAGCAGTGAGGCGGTTATGAGGGAAATGAAGCAGAGCATGATGGGTAGTCAGGTGGTGCTGAACGCCGCCAGTCCGACCTGAGACCGAGGTTCCCCAAACATCTCCCAAAACGTTTCTCATTGTTTGTATTTGTCAGATTTAAATGTTAAAAGACTCATCAGGTCGACTGAAACATGAAGAAGACGTCAGTCAGTGATTCCAATAATTAACAAAACGTCACTAAATTACAAAAACTGTTCCCAAATGTTCCCAAATGTTCCCAAACGTTCCCAACTGTTCCCAAATGTTCCCAGATGAGGTTTGATTCAGTGAGTCAGGAGACATAATCTGCCTCAAACATCCAACTAGATTTATTTTAATAACATTATTGATGATTTTATTTGCTGCTGATGTTGAGCTGAAAGTTTATTTAATAAAGGTTATAAATGGAACATTGAGTCCTCATGGTTCTCATGTTGTTTGTGTGATCTGCAGGAAGTCGTTACGTACGACTCTTCACTGGCTGCAGTTTAAATAAATCACATTATTTTTTACTTTGACATTTTATTGCAAAAAAAAGAGACAAAACATCACAAACTGAGTCACAGTTTTTGAGAAAAGCTGCTGAAAATCAAACATTTTTGGCCTCAATAATCATAAAAACACTGAAATTCTGGAGGGAGCCAATAAATAATTAAAGCATTAAAAGAAATAAAAACCTTTTCCTCAAACATTCAATCAGTTCGTAACAAAAACAGCTTTTTATTTTTCATTTTACCACCAATAACTACAAGTCTCACTATTATTTATTTATTTATTTATTTATGTGTGTTTTCAGTTCTATTATTTGGATTTTGATTTGTACTTTTACTACATTGTGTCAGTTTCGGGGCTCCGTGCGGATCTGCAACATGCAGCCGCAGCTGAGTTCTAATAAACAACCTTTATTTATTTATTTATTTATTTATTTATTTCTGTTGGCTGAAACGTTGTCGATGTTTTTAGATCTCAGAGTATGAACTCTTCTCAGGAACTCCAGAGGAAATGATCTCAGGTCAGAACAGGAAGTTGGTGAGAAGATGAACGCAGGTACGAGTTTATTAACCTGTGGTGGGAAGCTAGGACCCAGCAGACACCTTCTGTGTAAAGTTAATAAACTTTAATCAGTCGGCTCGTTAATCAACACTAATGAAGTCTGAATGACTTTCATCTGTTCATGTCTGTAAAACAGACCACAACGTGGTGAAATCTGTGGTTGGTGGTCCAAACTGTGGTCCTCTATGTAGCCTGTGACATCACAGCGTTTATTGTCTGCTGAGTCCGTAAAGCACGGCGGCGAGAAAATAAAAACAGTCAGAGCTGCAAAACAAGTTTTAAAAAACATTTTAAATATAAAAGATACAAAAGTAAAAAATGAATTACAAATAAACAGGAAGACGATGAAGAGGATGAAGAGGATGATGATGAGGAGTCAGATTAGCATGCCTGTGTCAGCACGTGTCTGTTAGCATGCCTGTTAGCACAGTCTGTTAGCATGCCTGTGTTAGCACGTGTCTGTTAGCATGCCTGTTAGCACGTGTCTGTTAGCATGCCTGTTAGCACGTGTCTGTTAGCATGTGTCTGTTAGCATGCCTGTTAGCACGTGTCTGTTAGCATGCCTGTTAGCACGTGTCTGTTAGCATGCCTGTTAGCACGTGTCTGTTAGCATGCCTGTCAGCACGTGTCTGTTAGCATGCCTGTGTTAGCTGGCGGCGGTGACGGCGGCTGCTTTGGCGGTGGTGGCGGTAGAGGAGGAGGGGTTTGGCGTGTGCAGCAGGCTGACGAACAGGAACAGGGTGGATGTGGGCAGGTAGACGCAGAGGAAGAGGACGACGTCCTCGCTGAGACAGAGGACGAAGCTGCTCTGTTCCGTCAGCACCCAGTCCACCAGCACGCCCACCAGCAGGTAATACACCTGGAACTCCTGAAGCTCCTCCCACTCCCCTCCGCCCTCCTCCGGCCCCGCCCCTGCCTCCTCCTCCTGTGACATGCTCTTCTGCCTGGCCCAGCCCCCTCCACCGCCGCTGTCACTCACCATGGGCTTCATCTCCGCCCCCTCTGACACGGCCTCCTTCACCCGGCTCCGCCCACGCTCCACCGCTCGCTCCAACCGCCGGCTGCTCTCCACGAACTCCTGCAGAGACGGACATACAGGGAGGGGCGGGGTCACACGGGGAGGGGCGGGGTCACACGATGATGGGCGGGGTCATACAGGGAGGGGCGGGGTCATATGGTGATGGGCGGGGTCATACGGGGAGGGGAGGGGACATACGGGGTCATACGGGGAGGGGAGGGGTCATACGGGTGGGGCGGGGTCATACAGGGAGGGAATTGAATTTGTAAAAAGTCTGATCATCAAACTCGACATGTTCAAAGATCCATCTGTGTTCTTTTTTCTGGGTTGTTCAAATGGAAACGTCCACTCAGCCGTTAGCATAAAGCAGCGACGCGGGACGGAGCGCTGACGCTGTATCTGTATTGACTGTCTGTGAGAGACGCTGGGCTGAGTGAACGTCTGCTGCCAGTCATCCTGCTGAAGACAGTTTATCTGCTGGTCAGCAGGTGACAGACGGCTGTTTAATGAAAACGGAGTTCGTGTTTATTGGATGACAGAACGCTAACACGCCGCTCACATCTCACTTCCTGTGTGGATTCCCAGTAACAGCTGAGGACTGGATCCTTCGTCCGGTCACGTGGGAAAATAGTATTTGACACTAAAACATATGTACTTTACTTTTCTTTACTATTTGATTTTCACATTTGACTACTGGATACAAAATGATGTAAAAACCTCAAAGACAACAAACAAAAGAAAAGTATCCGTCCTTTAATGACGAGTCAAAGTTGAACTGCGGTGAGACGTCAGCTGATCGTTTGTCCACAGAAGAAACTACAGCAGCCGTACAGCGTTGTTACAGAGTGAGCTAGCACCCAGTACTCATTCATGTTTGATCCATCGCTGCCGAGTTAGCTAGCAGCTAGTTAGCATGGCTAGCACAATTAGCATAGCTGTGCCGATGTTGTGTGTAGACTGTATAAAAAGAAGGTGTAACAGTACCGTGTTGGGCAAGTCACACAGCTGACGGACTGTTAGCCTAGCATGCTAATCCTACATAAACATATGGGTATCCAGTAATAACAGTTGTATTACTTTGTTATTTATTATTTCTTACAGAGAGAGTAAACTACCGTAAAAGGTACTGCTGGGTGTTGGTACTGAATTCCATTAAACCAGTACTGGTACCAGTACTGGTTTAATGGGGAACGGTACCCAACTCTCCTTCAGAGACACACTCATCTTAATTTACGTTAATTATCTGCAGCTGATCTCAACTGTCAGTTCAACAGAGACGCTCTGCTGTTTTCTATTGATCTTTGATCAGGAGAACACTGAGGTGTTCGTTAGATGAATCTGTGTATTTTACAAACCCAGGACTGGATCAGACATGGATCAGACATGGATCTATCAGAACTCATCTCTATAAAAGACGTCGAGTTTAGCGTGCTGCTGCCTCACCATCAGAGCTTTGTCCATGAAGAACTCCTTCCCTGGAGTGCCGTCGTTGTACTTAGTGTCGATGGCGAAGCAGAGGAAGAGGACGTCCACCACGATCTCGAAGATGGACAGGAAGCAGTGAGCCACCAGGAAGGCGAACAGACACACGATGATGAGCGGCAGAAGCCACTCGGCGTAATCCCGCTGGTAGTTCAGGAGGAGGACGCCGGCAAACGCCGTCGACGTGACAATCAGGATCTGACATCACACACACACACACACACACACACACACACACAGAGGATGGACAGCGATCAGCTGAGAGGAAGTGTGTGTGGTTAAACTGACAGTGTTTCTCATCCTTTCATGAACAGACAGCAGTTGCAATGTTGGTACCAGGTGGTTGCTAGGTTGTTTCTAAGTGATGCTATGGTTGGTTGCTATGGCATTAGGAAGTAGTTATCATGGTGTTCCTTGCAGGCTGAGTTGGTACCAGGTGGTTACATCATGTTACATCATTCGGCCTTTTTGCCCAACAGACTTAGTTAGTGTGTTCAAACAGGTAAAGGTGTTGCTAAGTGGTTGCTAGGGTGTTGCTAAATGGTCGCTGTGGTATCACTAAGTTGTTGCTAAGGTGTCGCTAAGTGGTTGCTGTGGTATCGCTAAGTGGTTGCTAAGGTGTTACTAAGTGCTTGCTGTGGTGTCGCTAAGTGGTTGCTAAGGTGTTACTAAGTGGTTGCTGTGGTGTCACTAAGTTGTTGCTAAGGTGTCGCTAAGTGGTTGCTGTGGTATCGCTAAGTGGTTGCTAAGGTGTTACTAAATGGTCACTGTGGTATCACTAAGTTGTTGCTAAGGTGTCGCTAAGTGGTTGCTGTGGTATCGCTAAGTGGTTGCTAAGGTGTTACTAAATGGTCACTGTGGTATCACTAAGTTGTTGCTAAGGTGTCGCTAAGTGGTTGCTGTGGTATCGCTAAGTGGTTGCTAAGGTGTTACTAAATGGTCACTGTGGTATCACTAAGTTGTTGCTAAGGTGTCGCTAAATGGTCGCTGTGGTATCACTAAGTGCTTGCTGTGGTGTCGCTAAGTGGTTGCTAGGGTGTTGCTAAATGGTCGCTGTGGTATCACTAAGTTGTTGCTAAGGTGTCGCTAAGTGGTTGCTGTGGTATCGCTAAGTGGTTGCTAAGGTGTCGCTAAGTGGTTGCTCAGGTGTTACTCAGTGGTTGCTAAGGTGTTGCTAAGTGGTTGCTCAGGTGTCGCTAAGTGGTTGCTAAGGTGTTGCTAAGTGGTTGCTCAGGTGTTACTCAGTGGTTGCTAAGGTGTTGCTAAGTGGTTGCTGTGTTTGACGCCATGTGTCCTCATGTCAGATTAATACAGGAGCCCCGTCAGTCGACCGTCTGTCAGTCAAAGAAGAAGAAATGAAGACTACAGCCTGCAGGAGACGCTAGCGGTATTTCACACAGCGCGTCTGGCTGTGACTCTGAGACCAGGACCAGCTCAGATCCAGATCAGCTCACCTTCCCCAGGAAGAGCACAAAGTCTCCGATGGCGTTGATTGTGGCGACGCGCAGAGCGTTTTCCACCAGGATCACGAAGGCGTCACGTGCAGACGTGCAGAAACTGGTGCTGTTGATGGCTGTGGCTGCATAAGCATTCTGGGAAATAAAACAGACTCTGTAATGACCAATCAATAACTAAATCAATAACATGTATTATTTATCATTTATGTAACATTCACATTTTCTGCTGTGTTCTGTTACAACGAAACTTCTTCTTCTGTTGTATTTTTGTTTTCAGACGCTGAAACAACTGAAATGATTCTGTCAGCATCACATAAAGTCTCTTCTTATGTTTCGTGGTGTTTTTGACAGAAATCTTCTTGATATTATTTGGAATATTATGAGTTGTTTTGTTAATATAGATGTTATAAAAGTAAAAAGGTCGATGATGATGACGATGATGATGATGAAGAGTGAAGGAGGAGAGGTAGTTTGTTGGTTACCTGATTGAGATAGTTGAGGCACTTCTCCAAACACCACAGACAGCAGATACAAGTTTTCAGCAGACAGCGAGCACACGCGTTCTCCTGCCGGCGACAGTAATCAATAACAACGATCATCAGCTGATATCTTCTGGTTAAATATGATGACATCACAGCTGTCCCTCAGCCTGTCAGCTGCGAGCTGTTTAATAAAGTTTTGTACCTTTCCTTTCAGCTGGTTGTGGATGTACATGAGGATGAGTCTGGGGATCTTCACCAGTGTGATGATGAAGGATCCTTTAGCGACGGTGCCCAGGTGATACCTGACCAGCCTCAGGACTGAGGACAGGATGGGGGTCACCGGGAGCCGGTTCTTGTCCCTGAAACATAAAATCCTCTTTACAGCTCCATAGAAGAAGAGACCTGTTTGTTTGGCTGACAGATCCCATAATGCACTGCTCTGAACAGGTGTGTAGTGTCTGTGTGGGAAGGACTGACTAGGTATAGACAGGTGTTTACAGGTGTTTACTGGTGTTTACATGTGTTCAGGTGTGTTTACAGGCGTGTGCAGGTGTTTACAGGTGTTTACAGGTGTGTTTACAGGCATGTGCAGGTGTTTATAGGTGTGTACAGGTGTTTACAGGTGTGTTTACAGGTGTTTACAGGTGTTTACAGGTGTGTTTACAGGCATGTGCAGGTGTTTATAGGTGTGTACAGGTGTTTACAGGTGTGTTTACAGGTGTTTACAGGTGTTTACAGGTGTGTTTACAGGCATGTGCAGGTGTTTATAGGTGTGTACAGGTGTTTACAGGTGTTTACTGGTGTTTACAGGTGTGTTTACAGGCATGTGCAGGTGTTTACAGGTGTTTACAGGTGTGTACAGGTGTGTACAGGTGTGTACAGGTGTTTACAGGTGTGTACAGGTGTGTACAGGTGTTTACAGGTGTTTACTGGTGTTTACAGGTGTGTACAGGTGTGTACAGGTGTTTACAGGTATTTACAGGTGTGTACAGGTGTAGACTCACCTGGTGAAGTAGTAGGTGACCACGGCTCCGGCCACAGTCATCTGCTGGCAGGCCAGGATGAATTCACTGATCCAGACCAGACCCACAGCATGGTACCAGGTCAGGTACTGAAGAGGCCCTGTCAGCCGGAACTCCGTCAGACCCGTCTCCTCGTTCTGGACTGGGTTCCCTGCAGAACGTCAGCAGAACATCAGGAGAACATCAACAGACCATTACCAGAACATGAGGAGAACATCAGGAGAACATCAGGAGAACATTAGGAGAACATCAGCAGACCATTAGCAGAACATCAGGAAAACATCAGGAGAACATTAGGAGAACATCAGAAGAACATCAGCAGAACATCAGGAGAACATCAGCAGAACATCAGGAGAACATCAGCAGAACATCAGGAGAACATCAGCAGAACATCAGCAGAACATCAGCAGAACATCAGCAGAACATCAGAAGAACATTGTGTTTAAAACACTAATCAAGACTGATCGTCGAGCTGCTTTCAGTCTGTTGTTTTACTGGTTTGTTTCTATGAATTTTCCACATTTGAAAAGTTTCTGAATAAAATATTTGATTGTTTTTATGGTGAGAAAGAAACGAGCAGCAGAAACTCAACAAGTTGTTTGTCCTCAATCAGCTGATTCTGCAGTACTGTCTGATCTCCACTGGAGGGCACACAGCAGTATTTTATATATACAGGATAAAAAACTCTTCAGTCCTCTGAAGCGTCTCTGCTGAAACGGTCTGAGGAAGAAAAAACACTCTTTGATTAAATTTAAGAGCTGAGAAGAAGATCAGAAACAGCAGCAGCCAATGATCTGCTGAGAGGTTTCCTGTTGAGGCTGAGACTGACCGGTGGTTCCCAGGAACAGCAGCACCAGGACCCAGTAGATCCAGAAGAGCAGGAGGGCGAGGAAGGTGACGAAGGGCTGCAGGGTGAGCAGGGGGAGGTGGATGAAGACTTTTCCCGCCACGTGGAACAGAGCGATGGTCAGAGCCACACGTTTCCTCATGAACAGCATCAACAGCAGCAGGATGATCTGAAACACAAACAAACGCCAGACAAACGTCAGACAAACGTCAGACAAACGCCAGACAAACATCAGACAAACGCCAGACAAACGTCAGAGCAGCACAGAGACTGACTGACTGTTGTTGTTGAGGTCAATCATTTATATTGATCAGACTTCAGCATAAATATCAGCAGAGAAGAAGAATCAGTACATAAGTATTATGAGCTTGATGTAATTCAAGTATTGTAGTAAAAGTAGTGGTTTGGTTCCTGTGACTGATATATCAACGATCAGACATCTATCAATATGAGTGTCTGATCAATATCAGTGATCATTAGTTTGTCCATCAAACAGGTTTATTGTTAAACAGGAAATGACTCACTGATTCTTTATGAAACACATTTAAAGAGTCAAAGATAATCTGATATCAGATTGTTGAATTCTCACATATTGACATTAGAATCAATCAGGAATCAATAATCAATAACAATCTTTAAACAGTAACACATGCAGATCAAACTGATACGTACGGTGAAGACGGTGGCGGCGATGGCGTAGACCAGCAGCGCCTGGCCATTGTCTCTGCGGATCTCCACCTCCTCTTTCACCTCCTCCTTCACCTCCTTCGTCACTTTAGTGGTGGTGTCGTTTCCATAGAGACGGTGATCGATGTAGAGCCACCACAGCACACTGGTCCCAGCTGAGGCCAGAACACAGTCCCAGTTACACCAGTTAGCAAACACCCACCAAACCTCAGTGTGAAGACACAAAAACATCAAACCAGATACAAGAAGCAGACGCTTCCAGCACCCTCACCCAGCGATCCGAGGACGACCAGCGAGGTGAGGATCCAGACGAGGACGGCCGAGATGTAACGAATGATCATCATCAGGGTCATCGAGAGGACTGACGGAGAGAGACGGAGGTCAGAGGTCAAACGTCATCGTCTGTCACAATCATCTGTTCCGCAGCTTTCAATCATATCACATGATCTTCCTCAGAGAATGGAGCAATTTGTAAATGTTTAAATTCCCGTTGTTCTGAGCATCTCGTCGACTTCTCGTCGACTTCTCCTCCATGTTGGACTGAAGACAAACGAAATCTGATCGTCTGTAATCAACAACTCTGCTGATGAAGATCATGTGATAATATCGAAAGCTCCAGACGAGCTCTGAGCTGCTGCTAAAGGTAGAGTCAAATATTTTGATAATCGCTTCATGTTTTTGTCTTTTTTTAAGTGTAAATTCTACAGTGGCCCCGCCCCTCTGTGACTCTACAGTGACTCCGCCCCTCTGTGACACTGCAGGTGGCCCCGCCCCTCTGTGACACTCTGCAGGTGACTCCGCCCCTCTGTGACACTCTGCAGGTGGCCCCGCCCCTCTGTGACTCTGCAGGTGGCCCCGCCCCTCTGTGACTCTGCAGGTGGCCCCGCCCCTCTGTGACTCTACAGTGACTCCGCCCCTCTGTG
The DNA here is from genome assembly GCF_963924715.1 of Thunnus thynnus. Taxonomy (NCBI): domain Eukaryota; kingdom Metazoa; phylum Chordata; class Actinopteri; order Scombriformes; family Scombridae; genus Thunnus; species Thunnus thynnus. Next base: position 35,162,134 of record NC_089525.1, on the reverse strand, counting down.
ACTCTGCAGTGACTCCGCCCCTCTGTGACACTCTGCAGGTGACTCCGCCCCTCTGTGACACTCTGCAGGTGGCCCCGCCCCTCTGTGACACTCTGCAGGTGACTCCGCCCCTCTGTGACACTCTGCAGGTGGCCCCGCCCCTCTGTGACTCTGCAGGTGGCCCCGCCCCTCTGTGACTCTGCAGGTGGCCCCGCCCCTCTGTGACACTCTGCAGGTGACTCCGCCCCTCTGTGACTCTACAGTGACTCCGCTCCTCTGTGACTCTGCAGGTGGCCCCGCCCCTCTGTGACTCTGCAGGTGGCCCCGCCCCTCTGTGACACTCTGCAGTGACTCCGCCCCTCTGTGACACTGCAGTGACTCCGCCCCTCTGTGACTCTGCAGGTGGCCCCGCCCCTCAGCTGCTCACCCAGAGCGAGCACACACAGCCCGATGATGATCTCTTTGCTGGCGGCGACGCCGGCGATCAGCCGGTGCAGAACGCTGTTATCGCTGACGAACGTCACCACGGCCTCCGCAAACTTTGCATAACAAGAAATATCCAGCGGAGTGCAGCGGTTGAACACCGGCAGCGGCTTACTGAGGAGAGAGAGGTCAAAGGTCAAGGTCAAAGGTCAGACACAAGGAAGGGCGGTTCAGGTGAAGAGCTGGACCTACCTGGGAGGAACAGGAAGTTTGGGACATTTGGAGAATCTCTCAGGTAGACCAGGATACTTATGACCTGCTAACTCGTAGGAGCACAGTTCTGATCCTGAAACACAAACACACGAAGAGACGACGGCGATCAGTCCAACGCCTGAACATCAGACGGCGTTCAATCTGACGCCTGAACATCAGACGGCGATCAGTCCAACGCCTGAACATCAGACGGCGTTCAATCCAACGCCTGAACATCAGACGGCGTTCAGTCCAACGCCTGAACATCAGACGGCGATCAGTCCAACGCCTGAACATCAGACGGCGTTCAATCCAACGCCTGAACATCAGACGGCGTTCAGTCCGACGCCTGAACATCAGACGGCGTTCAGTCCGACGCCTGAACATCAGACGGCGATCAGTCCGACGCCTGAACATCAGACGGCGTTCAGTCCGACGCCTGAACATCAGACGGCGTTTAACTGGTCTTGGTTTAACTGGTCTTGGTTTAACTGGTCCTGGTTTAACTGGTCCTGGTTTAACTGGTCTTGGTTTAACTGGTCTTGGTTTAACTGGTCCTGGTTTAACTGGTCCTGGTTTAACTGGTCTTGGTTTAACTGGTCCTGGTTTAACTGGTCTTGGTTTAACTGGTCCTGGTTTAACTGGTCCTGGTTTAACTGGTCTTGGTTTAACTGGTCCTGGTTTAACTGGTCCTAGTTTAACTGGTCCTGGTTTAACTGGTCTTGGTTTAACTGGTCTTGGTTTAACTGGTCCTGGTTTAACTGGTCCTGGTTTAACTGGTCTTGGTTTAACTGGTCCTGGTTTAACTGGTCCTGGTTTAACTGGTCTTGGTTTAACTGGTCCTGGTTTAACTGGTCCTGGTTTAACTGGTCTTGGTTTAACTGGTCCTGGTTTAACTGGTCCTGGTTTAACTGGTCTTGGTTTAACTGGTCCTGGTTTAACTGGTCTTGGTTTAACTGGTCCTGGTTTAACTGGTCCTGGTTTAACTGGTCTTGGTTTAACTGGTCTTGGTTTAACTGGTCCTGGTTTAACTGGTCCTGGTTTAACTGGTCCTGGTTTAACTGGTCTTGGTTTAACTGGTCCTGGTTTAACTGGTCCTGGTTTAACTGGTCTTGGTTTAACTGGTCCTGGTTTAACTGGTCCTAGTTTAACTGGTCCTGGTTTAACTGGTCTTGGTTTAACTGGTCCTGGTTTAACTGGTCTTGGTTTAACTGGTCCTGGTTTAACTGGTCCTGGTTTAACTGGTCTTGGTTTAACTGGTCCTGGTTTAACTGGTCCTGGTTTAACTGGTCTTGGTTTAACTGGTCCTGGTTTAACTGGTCTTGGTTTAACTGGTCCTGGTTTAACTGGTCCTGGTTTAACTGGTCTTGGTTTAACTGGTCTTGGTTTAACTGGTCCTGGTTTAACTGGTCCTGGTTTAACTGGTCCTGGTTTAACTGGTCTTGGTTTAACTGGTCCTGGTTTAACTGGTCCTGGTTTAACTGGTCCTGGCTGCTCAGTGATTCCAGATGTCAGATATTAATTTCATCTTTAGTAAACAGCTTAAATCTTAACAAACACACCTTTAAATATATAATATAATAATATTCATATTTATATAATATAATAATATTAAATATATATATTGCAGACGAACTGGAGCCTCTGTGTCAGTGGCCGGTTTCAAAAACAAAATGGCCGCCTGTGACGTCACATGATCAACTGTCTGCTGTCACATTTCAGCAACGAACACTGAACAGAGCCGAGTGGCACCGACCTTTAACGCTGCCTTTGTTAGAATCATCAGTGCGTGGTGATGGCGAGCGTCCAGCCGACCGTGACCGTGATGGAGAACCTCCATCAGGCCACAAACTGGATGTTCATGTGAGTCACGACACCAAATATATAATTAAAGCTGCGAGCAGCGTTGGTCGGGACCTCGCACTCTGGCCCGTCATGATCAGATTGTTTTGCTTTTTAAAAATGAGGGAAGTGTGGTGTGCTTTTATTTTGAAAGTTTGATTGACATGTGTACTGTCAGGTGTGTAGAGACAATAAGTAACTGCAGCTGGACACAGAAAAATACTCATATATTTGAATGGAGAGTGTGAGTGAACCCACACCTTTTTGAACATTTACTGCTTCCACATAATTTTAGATACAAACTTCATTTGAACTTTAAATGAGTCACGAGACTTTGACCTACAAATCTTGAATTTACATGTGTTTTCTATCTTTTATTGTTTTTGAGATATTAGAGTGTGAGTTTTAAAGTCTTTTCTTGCTCCTCCTGTGATTTTATAATGAGTGTGTATTGCGGAATGTTTCACAGCACTGAGGGAGTGACATCACCAGGAGCAGTTGGAGAGGAGGATTTTAGAGTACGCTTCTTGTGAAATCTCTTCATAAATCCCATGACTTTGGCCAAATCTAACATTAAAAATCATATTTTAGTAGGAAATTTCGTGGTGAATCCATTGATACAGGTTTGAAAGTGGTCAGACTTATAGTTTAGACGTCAGAAGCCTCTGTTTGACATAAAGTTCATGCCCATAGATTGCCTCCCCATTGCTTTACATTGTAAGGGTGATGTGGCACTGCAACTTTCAGGGTTTATTAAATCCAAACCGTTCGAGTTATTACAAAGTTTTTAACAACTTTTCTTCAGCATAGTGTCATAAGTCATGTATCAAAGTTTGAAGCCGATACCATTAACACCCTTGGAGGAGATAGCGTTTCACCAGACCTGATGTGTGTGCCAAATTTGGTGAGTTTTTGAGCATGTTTAGGGTCAAATTTAGGGTTTAAGTCCTGTAATAATAGAGAGAGAAAGTGAAATGTTTCACAGCACTGAGGGAGTGACATCACCAGGAGCAGCTGGAGAGGAATATCCTCATAAATCTCATGACTTTGGCCAAATCTTACATTAAAAATCATTTTTAGTAGGACCTTTACGTGACCTGAGGTGACCTTTAGGTGACCTCGCAGACACAGTAGGCGTCTCCTCACCGTTGCTCATGGCGAACCTCTTCAGGTCCTGGTAGGTCTTCAGCTCCTCAGTGGGACACAGAGACACACACAGAGCCATCGACTTTATTTTCCTCTGAACGATGTCGATGTTACACGGATCCAAGAAGAAGACGAACCTGCAGAGAGACAGAGAGCACGGGGAGTCACTAAAGGTCAAAAGGTCAGTCAGGGAAAAGTGAAGAGCGCTCAGTCGTCATCGTCAGTCCTTCAAAGTTATTAGAAAGAGAACTTTTGTCTTTCTGTGGTTTAAAACACTCTGAGGTTATCAACAGTGTTTATTTAGAGACTGATTAACATCACAATCAGAACACTGATTACATTTATATATCTAACAGCTGACTGACGTCGCGG
>NC_089525.1:35048120-35150620 GCF_963924715.1 Thunnus thynnus | reverse complement strand
ATCACTACGTCACCTTACATCAATACGTCATCTTACATCACTACGTCATCTTACATCACTACGTCATCTTACATCAATACGTCATCTTACATCACTACGTCACCTTACATCACTACGTCATCTTACATCAATACGTCATCTTACATCACTACGTCATCTTACATCACTACGTCACCTTACATCACTACGTCACCTTACATCAATACGTCACCTTACATCACTACGTCACCTTACATCACTACGTCATCTTACATCAATACGTCATCTTACATCACTACGTCACCTTACATCAATACGTCATCTTACATCACTACATCATCTTACATCACTACGTCATCTTACATCACTACGTCACCTTACATCAATACGTCATCTTACATCAATACGTCATCTTACATCAATACGTCACCTTACATCACTACGTCACCTTACATCAATACGTCATCTTACATCAATACGTCACCTTACATCACTACGTCACCTTACATTAATACGTCATCTTACATCACTACGTCATCTTACATCACTACGTCACCTTACATCAATACGTCATCTTACATCACTACGTCATCTTACATCACTATGTCATCTTACATCAATATGTCACCTTACATCAATACGTCATCTTACATCACTACGTCATCTTACATCAATACGTCACCTTACATCACTACGTCACCTTACATCACTACGTCACCTTACATCACTACGTCACCTTACATCACTACGTCATCTTACATCACTACGTCATCTTACATCAATACGTCATCTTACATCACTAAGTCATCTTACATCACTACGTCACCTTACATCAATACGTCATCTTACATCACTACGTCACCTTACATCAATACGTCATCTTACATCACTACGTCATCTTACATCAATACGTCATCTTACATCACTAAGTCATCTTACATCACTACGTCATCTTACATCAATACGTCACCTTACATCACTACGTCACCTTACATCAATACGTCATCTTACATCAATACGTCATCTTACATCACTACGTCACCTTACATCACTACGTCACCTTACATCACTACGTCACCTTACATCACTACGTCATCTTACATCACTACGTCATCTTACATCAATACGTCATCTTACATCACTAAGTCATCTTACATCACTACGTCACCTTACATCAATACGTCATCTTACATCACTACGTCACCTTACATCAATACGTCATCTTACATCAATACGTCATCTTACATCACTACGTCACCTTACATCAATACGTCATCTTACATCAATACGTCATCTTACATCACTACGTCACCTTACATCACTAAGTCATCTTACATCACTACGTCACCTTACATCACTACGTCACCTTACATCAATACGTCACCTTACATCACTACGTCATCTTACATCACTACGTCACCTTACATCACTACGTCATCTTACATCACTACGTCACCTTACATCAATACGTCACCTTACATCACTACGTCACCTTACATCACTACGTCATCTTACATCACTACGTCACCTTACATCACTACGTCACCTTACATCAATACGTCATCTTACATCACTACGTCATCTTACATCACTACGTCACCTTACATCAATACGTCACCTTACATCACTACGTCACCTTACATCACTACGTCATCTTACATCAATACGTCACCTTACATCACTACGTCATCTTACATCACTACGTCATCTTACATCAATACGTCACCTTACATCACTACGTCACCTTACATCACTACGTCATCTTACATCAATACGTCATCTTACATCACTACGTCACCTTACATCAATACGTCATCTTACATCACTACGTCATCTTACATCAATACGTCATCTTACATCACTACGTCATCTTACATCAATACGTCATCTTACATCACTACGTCACCTTACATCAATACGTCATCTTACATCACTACGTCATCTTACATCACTACGTCATCTTACATCAATACGTCATCTTACATCACTACGTCACCTTACATCACTACGTCATCTTACATCAATACGTCATCTTACATCACTACGTCATCTTACATCACTACGTCACCTTACATCACTACGTCACCTTACATCAATACGTCACCTTACATCACTACGTCACCTTACATCACTACGTCATCTTACATCAATACGTCATCTTACATCACTACGTCACCTTACATCAATACGTCATCTTACATCACTACATCATCTTACATCACTACGTCATCTTACATCACTACGTCACCTTACATCAATACGTCATCTTACATCAATACGTCATCTTACATCAATACGTCACCTTACATCACTACGTCACCTTACATCAATACGTCATCTTACATCAATACGTCACCTTACATCACTACGTCACCTTACATTAATACGTCATCTTACATCACTACGTCACCTTACATCACTACGTCACCTTACATCAATACGTCATCTTACATCACTACGTCATCTTACATCACTATGTCATCTTACATCAATATGTCACCTTACATCAATACGTCATCTTACATCACTACGTCATCTTACATCAATACGTCACCTTACATCACTACGTCACCTTACATCACTACGTCACCTTACATCACTACGTCACCTTACATCACTACGTCATCTTACATCACTACGTCATCTTACATCAATACGTCATCTTACATCACTAAGTCATCTTACATCACTACGTCACCTTACATCAATACGTCATCTTACATCACTACGTCACCTTACATCAATACGTCATCTTACATCACTACGTCATCTTACATCAATACGTCATCTTACATCACTAAGTCATCTTACATCACTACGTCATCTTACATCAATACGTCACCTTACATCACTACGTCACCTTACATCAATACGTCATCTTACATCAATACGTCATCTTACATCACTACGTCACCTTACATCACTACGTCACCTTACATCACTACGTCACCTTACATCACTACGTCATCTTACATCACTACGTCATCTTACATCAATACGTCATCTTACATCACTAAGTCATCTTACATCACTACGTCACCTTACATCAATACGTCATCTTACATCACTACGTCACCTTACATCAATACGTCATCTTACATCAATACGTCATCTTACATCACTACGTCACCTTACATCAATACGTCATCTTACATCAATACGTCATCTTACATCACTACGTCACCTTACATCACTAAGTCATCTTACATCACTACGTCACCTTACATCACTACGTCACCTTACATCAATACGTCACCTTACATCACTACGTCACCTTACATCAATACGTCATCTTACATCAATACGTCATCTTACATCACTACGTCATCTTACATCAATACGTCACCTTACATCACTACGTCACCTTACATCAATACGTCATCTTACATCAATACGTCACCTTACATCACTACGTCACCTTACATCAATACGTCATCTTACATCAATACGTCATCTTACATCACTACGTCATCTTACATCAATACGTCACCTTACATCACTACGTCACCTTACATCAATACGTCATCTTACATCACTACGTCACCTTACATCACTACGTCACCTTACATCAATACGTCATCTTACATCAATACGTCATCTTACATCACTACGTCACCTTACATCACTACGTCACCTTACATCACTACGTCATCTTACATCACTACGTCACCTTACATCACTACGTCACCTTACATTAATACGTCATCTTACATCACTACGTCATCTTACATCACTACGTCACCTTACATCAATACGTCATCTTACATCACTACGTCATCTTACATCACTACGTCATCTTACATTAATACGTCATCTTACATCACTACGTCACCTTACATCACTACGTCACCTTACATCAATACGTCATCTTACATCACTACGTCATCTTACATCACTACGTCACCTTACATCACTACGTCACCTTACATCACTACGTCACCTTACATCACTACGTCATCTTACATTAATACGTCATCTTACATCACTACGTCACCTTACATCAATACGTCATCTTACATCACTACGTCACCTTACATCACTACGTCATCTTACATCACTACGTCATCCTACATCACTACGTCACCTTACATCAATACGTCATCTTACATCACTACGTCACCTTACATCACTACGTCATCTTACATCACTACGTCACCTTACATCACTACGTCATCTTACATCACTACGTCACCTTACATCACTACGTCACCTTACATCACTACGTCACCTTACATCACTACGTCATCTTACATCAATACGTCATCTTACATCACTACGTCACCTTACATCACTACGTCACCTTACATTAATACGTCATCTTACATCAATACGTCATCTTACATCACTACGTCACCTTACATCACTACGTCACCTTACATCACTACGTCATCTTACATTAATACGTCATCTTACATCACTACGTCACCTTACATCAATACGTCATCTTACATCACTACGTCACCTTACATCACTACGTCATCTTACATCACTACGTCATCTTACATTAATACGTCATCTTACATCACTACGTCATCTTACATCACTACGTCACCTTACATCACTACGTCACCTTACATCACTACGTCACCTTACATCACTACGTCACCTTACATCACTACGTCATCTTATATTAATCCAACTCATCCTGTGGCCTATTTTCATTCCAGTCTGCTGCTGATGATGAATTTGGTACAAAAAACACTAAAACTGGATAAGTTTAATTCAGTTACTGCTTTTAAGGGTCTACTTGAGGATATTTTTAACGGTACTTGTAAATGTTTTGCTTCTGTTTGATTAATTAGTCGTTCTTCATCGTTGGTTTTTTGTCCATTAATCTTCTTCTGCCTCTCGTCAGGCCTCATTTTAAAGAAGAAACTGTTCTTAATGTCTTGTCTGGTAAAATAAAGGTTAATTAACACCAGTGTTATACACTAAACACCACTGTAATGTGCAACAACAGCGCTACACAGTCCAGCGGACAACCACGGCACCAACGGACCAATAGGAAGCAGACTTACTTCCGGTCGGTGTGGTCGAGGCCGCTGAGCCGGACGCCTTCGATCTGCTCGTTGCGTTGGCCGCAGGTGTTGCCGTAGCTGTCATATCCGAAGACGAGGCGAGCGGCGCCGCCGGTGACAATGGTGAAGCCGCAGATGCTGCCCTGCAGGACGGAACAACAGCGTCTGTTAGTGGACTTCCTGGTTTCTGACACAGTGTAACCATGACAACGGACATCCGCAGCCGTTTTCCACACACCGCTCATAAGTTTCACTCTGCAGCACAGGAGGAAGAGCACTATCTGACCATGTTTACACCTTCACTGACTGACTGTTGTCCGCTTGTTGTCAGCAGAAACAGTCGGTTTGTTTGTTACTATGAGGGACTCATAGTTAATATAAAAGTATTGATGAGTTTTAACTAAACCTGAACCATCACGTGTTGAGATGACATCAGAGGATCTTTTCTTCCTCTGCAGCTGCTCTTCTTCCCTCTGCAGCTGCTCTTCTTCACAGCGCTGATGATGCAATGAAACTCATCTGTTATCAACCAAAGATCCTCTGTGAGGGAAGACGCTCCACTCTGTAGCACCGCTGTGTTTCTGTAGTTCCAACAATCCCAACAGAGTGAGACCTCTTCTCTCCAGAGGATCATATTCTCCACTTCTACTGTGGTTCACATCAGATCAATCATTTACACCGATCAATCAATACTTTTACACCAATCAATCAATACTTTTACACCGATCAATCAATACTTTTACATTTGTCACATTAAATATTCTACAGATGATGTTTTAATGTGTCAGATACACATTTAATTTAACGTCATTTCTTCTGCTGAGATGTAAATATGAAATCAGATAATCAATACTGAACAGCTGAGAACAGAAGATTTAATGATCAGAGAAACTGATCAACGACTAAATCTGAAGTTTATTAACTGTTTCAATCAGCTGTTTATTCCACTTCCTGTTTGCTGTGTTTTTCACTTACAAATGTTTCATTGGTCATTGATCAGGTCATTGATCAGGTCATTGATCAGATCATTGATCTGATCATTGAGTCAGAGATAAAAACAGCTGATTCTATCACAACGCAGTTTAGAAAGTAAATAACTAAATACTTTTATTCCAGTACTTGTACTTTAGTTTGAGGTGTTTGTACTTCAATTTGAAGTATTTGTACTTTGGTTTGAGGTGTTTGTACTTTAGTTTGAGGTGTTTGTACTTTAGTTTGAGGTGTTTGTACTTCAATTTGAAGTATTTGTACTTTGGTTTGAGGTGTTTGTACTTTAGTTTGAGGTGTTTGTACTTTAGTTTGAGGTGTTTGTACTTTAGTTTGAGGTATTTGTACTTTGGTTTGAAGTATTTATACTTTAGTTTGAGGTGTTTGTACTTTAGTTTGAGGTATTTGTACTTTAGTTTGAGGTGTTTGTACTTTAGTTTGAAGTATTTGTACTTTAGTTTGAGGTATTTGTACTTTAGTTTGAGGTGTTTGTACTTTAGTTTGAGGTGTTTGTACTTTAGTTTGAGGTATTTGTACTTTAGTTTGAGGTGTTTGTACTTTAGTTTGAAGTATTTGTACTTTAGTTTGAGGTGTTTGTACTTTAGTTTGAGGTGTTTGTACTTTAGTTTGAGGTGTTTGTACTTTAGTTTGAGGTGTTTGTACTTTAGTTTGAGGTATTTGTACTTTAGTTTGAGGTGTTTGTACTTTAGTTTGAGGTGTTTGTACTTTAGTTTGAGGTGTTTGTACTTTAGTTTGAGGTGTTTGTACTTTAGTTTGAAGTATTTGTACTTTAGTTTGAGGTGTTTGTACTTTAGTTTGAGGTGTTTGTACTTTAGTTTGAGGTATTTGTACTTTAGTTTGAGGTATTTGTACTTTGGTTTGAAGTATTTATACTTTAGTTTGAGGTGTTTGTACTTTAGTTTGAGGTATTTGTACTTTAGTTTGAGGTATTTGTACTTTAGTTTGAGGTGTTTGTACTTTAGTTTGAGGTATTTGTACTTTAGTTTGAGGTATTTGTACTTTGGTTTGAAGTATTTATACTTTAGTTTGAGGTGTTTGTACTTTAGTTTGAGGTATTTGTACTTTGGTTTGAGGTATTTGTACTTTGGTTTGAGGTATTTGTACTTTAGTTTGAGGTGTTTGTACTTTAGTTTGAGGTATTTGTACTTTAGTTTGAGGTATTTGTACTTTAGTTTGAGGTGTTTGTACTTTAGTTTGAGGTATTTGTACTTTAGTTTGAGGTATTTGTACTTTAGTTTGAGGTGTTTGTACTTTAGTTTGAAGTATTTGTACTTTAGTTTGAGGTATTTGTACTTTAGTTTGAGGTGTTTGTACTTTAGTTTGAGGTGTTTGTACTTTGGTTTGAGGTGTTTGTACTTTAGTTTGAGGTGTTTGTACTTTAGTTTAAGGTGTTTGTACTTTAGTTTGAGGTGTTTGTACTTTAGTTTAAGGTGTTTGTACTTTAGTTTGAGGTGTTTGTACTTTAGTTTGAGGTGTTTGTACTTTAGTTTGAGGTGTTTGTACTTTAGTTTAAGGTGTTTGTACTTTAGTTTGAGGTGTTTGTACTTTAGTTTGAGGTGTTTGTACTTTAGTTTGAGGTGTTTGTACTTTAGTTTGAGGTGTTTGTACTTTAGTTTAAGGTGTTTGTACTTTAGTTTGAGGTGTTTGTACTTTAGTTTGAGGTGTTTGTACTTTAGTTTGAGGTGTTTGAACTTTAGTTTGAGGTATTTATACTTTAGTTTGAGGTGTTTGTACTTTGGTTTGAGGTGTTTGTACTTTAGTTTGAGGTGTTTGAACTTTAGTTTGAGGTATTTATACTTTAGTTTAAGGTGTTTGTACTTTGGTTTGAGGTGTTTGTACTTTAGTTTGAGGTGTTTGTACTTTAGTTTGAGGTGTTTGTACTTTAGTTTGAGGTGTTTGTACTTTAGTTTGAGGTGTTTGTACTTTAGTTTGAGGTGTTTGTACTTTAGTTTAAGGTGTTTGTACTTTAGTTTGAGGTGTTTGTACTTTAGTTTGAGGTGTTTGTACTTTAGTTTGAGGTGTTTGAACTTTAGTTTGAGGTATTTATACTTTAGTTTGAGGTGTTTGTACTTTGGTTTGAGGTATTTGTACTTTGGTTTGAGGTGTTTGTACTTTAGTTTGAGGTGTTTGTACTTTAGTTTGAGGTATTTGTACTTTAGTTTGAGGTGTTTGTACTTTAGTTTGAGGTATTTGTACTTTAGTTTGAGATGTTTGTACTTTAGTTTGAGGTGTTTGTACTTTAGTTTGAAGTATTTGTACTTTAGTTTGAGGTGTTTGTACTTTGGTTTGAGGTATTTGTACTTTGGTTTGAGGTATTTGTACTTTAGTTTGAGGTGTTTGTACTTTAGTTTGAGGTATTTGTACTTTAGTTTGAGGTGTTTGTACTTTAGTTTGAGGTATTTGTACTTTAGTTTGAGATGTTTGTACTTTAGTTTGAGGTGTTTGTACTTTAGTTTGAGGTATTTGTACTTTAGTTTGAGGTGTTTGTACTTTGGTTTGAGGTATTTGTACTTTGGTTTGAGGTATTTGTACTTTAGTTTGAGGTGTTTGTACTTTAGTTTGAGGTATTTGTACTTTAGTTTGAGGTATTTGTACTTTAGTTTGAGGTGTTTGTACTTTGGTTTGAGGTATTTGTACTTTAGTTTGAGGTGTTTGTACTTTAGTTTGAAGTATTTGTACTTTAGTTTGAGGTATTTGTACTTTAGTTTGAGGTGTTTGTACTTTAGTTTGAGGTGTTTGTACTTTGGTTTGAGGTATTTGTACTTTAGTTTGAGGTGTTTGTACTTTAGTTTGAGGTATTTGTACTTTAGTTTGAGGTGTTTGTACTTTAGTTTGAGGTGTTTGTACTTTAGTTTGAGGTATTTGTACTTTAGTTTGAGGTATTTGTACTTTAGTTTGAGGTGTTTGTACTTTAGTTTGAGGTATTTGTACTTTAGTTTGAGGTGTTTGTACTTTAGTTTGAGGTATTTGTACTTTAGTTTGAGGTGTTTGTACTTTAGTTTGAGGTATTTGTACTTTAGTTTGAGGTATTTGTACTTTAGTTTGAGGTATGTGTACTTTAGTTTGAGGTGTTTGTACTTTAGTTTGAGGTGTTTGTACTTTAGTTTGAAGTATTTGTACTTTGGTTTGAGGTATTTATACTTTAGTTTGAGGTGTTTGTACTTTGGTTTGAGGTATTTGTACTTTGGTTTGAGGTGTTTGTACTTTAGTTTGAGGTATTTGTACTTTAGTTTGAGGTATTTGTACTTTAGTTTGAGGTGTTTGTACTTTAGTTTGAGGTGTTTGTACTTTAGTTTGAAGTATTTGTACTTTAGTTTGAGGTATTTGTACTTTAGTTTGAGGTGTTTGTACTTTGGTTTGAGGTATTTGTACTTTAGTTTGAGGTATTTGTACTTTAGTTTGAGGTGTTTGTACTTTAGTTTGAGGTGTTTGTACTTTAGTTTGAGGTATTTGTACTTTAGTTTGAGGTGTTTGTACTTTAGTTTGAGGTATTTGTACTTTAGTTTGAGGTGTTTGTACTTTAGTTTGAGGTGTTTGTACTTTAGTTTGAGGTATTTGTACTTTAGTTTGAGGTGTTTGTACTTTAGTTTGAGGTATTTGTACTTTAGTTTGAGGTGTTTGTACTTTAGTTTGAGGTATTTGTACTTTAGTTTGAGGTGTTTGTACTTTAGTTTGAGGTATTTGTACTTTAGTTTGAGGTGTTTGTACTTTAGTTTGAGGTATTTGTACTTTAGTTTGAGGTGTTTGTACTTTGGTTTGAGGTATTTGTACTTTAGTTTGAGGTGTTTGTACTTTAGTTTGAAGTATTTGTACTTTAGTTTGAAGTATTTGTACTTTAGTTTGAGGTATTTGTACTTTAGTTTGAAGTATTTGTACTTTAGTTTGAAGTATTTGTACTTTAGTTTGAGGTATTTGTACTTTAGTTTGAGGTGTTTGTACTTTAGTTTGAGGTATTTGTACTTTAGTTTGAGGTGTTTGTACTTTAGTTTGAGGTATTTGTACTTTAGTTTGAGGTGTTTGTACTTTGGTTTGAGGTGTTTGTACTTTAGTTTGAGGTGTTTGTACTTTGGTTTGAGGTGTTTGTACTTTGGTTTGAGGTATTTGTACTTTAGTTTGAGGTGTTTGTACTTTGGTTTGAGGTGTTTGTACTTTAGTTTGAGGTGTTTGTACTTTAGTTTGAGGTATTTGTACTTTAGTTTGAGGTGTTTGTACTTTAGTTTGAGGTATTTGTACTTTAGTTTGAGGTGTTTGTACTTTAGTTTGAGGTATTTGTACTTTAGTTTGAGGTGTTTGTACTTTGGTTTGAGGTATTTGTACTTTAGTTTGAGGTGTTTGTACTTTAGTTTGAAGTGTTTGTACTTTAGTTTGAAGTATTTGTACTTTAGTTTGAGGTATTTGTACTTTAGTTTGAAGTATTTGTACTTTAGTTTGAAGTATTTGTACTTTGGTTTGAGGTATTTGTACTTTAGTTTGAGGTATTTGTACTTTAGTTTGAGGTGTTTGTACTTTAGTTTGAGGTGTTTGTACTTTAGTTTGAGGTATTTATACTTTAGTTTGAGGTATTTGTACTTTAGTTTGAAGTATTTGTACTTTAGTTTGAAGTATTTGTACTTTGGTTTGAGGTATTTGTACTTTAGTTTGAAGTATTTGTACTTTAGTTTGAGGTGTTTGTACTTTAGTTTGAAGTATTTGTACTTTAGTTTGAAGTATTTGTACTTTGGTTTGAGGTGTTTGTACTTTAGTTTGAGGTGTTTGTACTTTAGTTTGAGGTATTTATACTTTAGTTTGAGGTATTTGTACTTTAGTTTGAAGTATTTGTACTTTAGTTTGAAGTATTTGTACTTTGGTTTGAGGTATTTGTACTTTAGTTTGAAGTATTTGTACTTTAGTTTGAGGTGTTTGTACTTTAGTTTGAAGTATTTGTACTTTAGTTTGAAGTGTTTGTACTTTAGTTTGAAGTATTTGTACTTTAGTTTGAGGTATTTGTACTTCAGTTGAGTATTGACATTTATTTGACAGCTAAATGATTCATCTGTTAATAAATCAATCGATCGATCAATCGCTGCAGCTCCGGTGAAATTACAAACAGTTCATTGATTAATGTAGTAAATCATAGACAGATTAATCAATATTGATAATAGAGTTTATCTGCAGCTCTTTCAAAACACTGCTGCCAATAATCACTGAGGACTCAATCAGCAGATCAATACGCTCCAGTTTACCCTCCAAATATCAATAAATCCAATCACTGAAACCATCAATCAATTGATCAATTAATCAGCTGACAGAAAGGTTTGATGAGGATCAGTGGATTAATAGAGGTGTTCCAATCAATCAATAACTCAGCCAATAAGATCAATGAGTTGATCACAGCAGTCTCTTATTGATCATTTAAACACAGTTTGGATAGAAACTAACAATATTTGGATTATTGATTAGGTTGATGTGATTATTTTCTCAATTCTCTGATCAATCATTTGTTTGAGTTTGTCGGAGCACAAAGTGTCTCGTTCTGTCCGACCGACAGTCAGTCACTAAATATTCAGTCTAATATGAAACCAATCACATTCATTGATTATCAAAATGGTTCAGAGCTGCAATTATTGAATAAAAGTCATCAGCGGCTGTTCAGATAATCGATCAATCGTTTCAAACAGTTTCTCTGATTCTGAAAACAGAAACGAGTGACGGAGCTGTGACCTCATTTCACTTTCTGATCATCTGACAAACTATTGATCAGTTTCATCAATTTACCGAGAAAATAACAGTAAATATTTACCAGTTAATTTTCTGATCGATTAATCGTTTCAACTCGATTATAAACAGAAGATGTTCAATATTCAGCCAGAACACAAACATCATGTTTACAGATATTATTGATTCATTATTGATTCATTATTGATTTATTATTGATATATTATAGGTATATTATAGGGGTGTAATATATATATTACGTATCATTGATATATTAGAAATATACTACAGGTATATTATGGGATGGTGGGCTGTGTTACAGATTATCATACAGAGATTATAGATTAATTATAGACACATTATTGATTAGTTACAGGTAAACTACAGGTATATTATGGGATGGTGGGCTGTGTGGTTACCATGCCGACGCAGAAGACGGTGAAGAGCAGGAACCAGGGCAGGTCTGTGCAGCTCCGGTCCTCCAGCGGTCTCCACTCTCTCTTTGTCCTCTAGAAGACACAAACACACGGTCACACCGGGCACCGAGCACCGGGCCGGGTCTCCCCCTGCCCCCGCAGCTGTTTACCGGGAGCAGCAGAGCCCGGGTCCCGGGAACAGGCCCCGGTTACCCGCCTGTCCCGGGAGCAGCTAATTGGATTACGGTCCTGGCTCTAATGCCAGCTCGGCCCTCTCTGCTCCCCGGGACCCGTTTCCCTTTAACGGTGACAGAATAAACGCGCTCCGGTGCTCTGCTGAAGGACACCGGGGGGGTGGAGGAGAGGGGAGGACGGTACCGGTGCGGGCCGGGCCGGGCCGGGCCGTTCTTACCTCCGCGCTCCCGCAGCATCCCATGTCAGTCAGGGTGGACGAGCCCGGAGCCTCCCGGAGCTTCACGGAGCCTCAGCTCAGCAGCAGCGGGGTCTGCAGCAGCGACAGGCGGCGGAGGACGGAGGCCGAGCCCGGAGCGGAGACGGTGCCGACGGTCAGTGTGCGCGGTCCGGCCCGCTGCCTCCTCCGGTTACCGAGCCGAGCGGGGATTAACGGCCGAGGATTTGTCCGCCACACTTCCTGGTGGGCCGTCAGGTGCAGCGGCCATTCATATCATTGCGCATGCGCAATTGATGCTCGTGCCGGAGCGGAGCTGAACAACAAACCGTTTGAGCTTTGGGTGCAGTACCCGGTGTGACCGGACCGGCGGGGGGGCGCTGTGACCGTTATCCTCCTCTGATGCTGTTTTCTCTTCTTTAACTCTTTTAATTTTATTTAAATGTCTTTTATTATGTTTCCTTTGATGAATTTATGTTTCATGTGAAACAAATGTTCTGTTCTAATAAACTTAATTTGTTTTATTGTTTTTTTATTTTCCACAGATTAAAGTTCTTAAAGTACAGGATATTATTGATTAATATGGTTTATAATAGAATCACCTCATGTATTGATCTGTAGACACAGGCCTTCCTCACAGCATCATTATGATCAGATCAATAGTCTTCATCTAAAACAATAAGCAGATCAATAAGTTCCTGTTTGTTTCTGCAGATTCAGACGTGACAGATAATAAATATAATAAATATAATAAAAGTTACTCAACGTCACATCGTCTCGTTTCAATAATCTTCTCCTGTTTGATAATTCAGGCTGTGATGTCATCATCACTGCGTCTATGAAAAGGTCTGTTCTGCTCTGCTGCTGCCGACCTTTGACCTCCATGTGTCTGACAGTTGGTGCAGACTGACACAGCTGAACTGACGTGTTTGTTTCACACAGACTGTTAGTGTGTTTCACCAGCGACTGTAGAACTGCACCAGTCACCAGCCTACACTGTTACTGCAGTACTACACACTGTTACTGCAGTACTACACGCTGTTACTGCAGTACTACACACTGTTACTGCAGTACTACACACTGTTACTGCAGTACTACACGCTGTTACTGCAGTACTACAATAGTACTACACACTGTTACTGCAGTACTACACACTGTTACTGCAGTACTACACACTGTTACTGCAGTACTACACGCTGTTACTGCAGTACTACACGCTGTTACTGCAGTACTACAATAGTACTACACACTGTTACTGCAGTACTACACACTGTTACTGCAGTACTACACGCTGTTACTGCAGTACTACACACTGTTACTGCAGTACTACACGCTGTTACTGTAGTACTACACGCTGTTACTGTAGTACTACAGTAGTACTACACACTGTTACTGCAGTACTACACACTGTTACTGCAGTACTACAAGCTGTTACTGCAGTACTACACACTGTTACTGCAGTACTACACACTGTTACTGCAGTACTACAGTAGTACTACACACTGTTACTGCAGTACTACACACTGTTACTGTAGTACTACACACTGTTACTGCAGTACTACAATAGTACTACACGCTGTTACTGCAGTACTACACGCTGTTACTGCAGTACTACAATAGTACTACACACTGTTACTGCAGTACTACACACTGTTACTGCAGTACTACACGCTGTTACTGCAGTACTACACACTGTTACTGCAGTACTACACGCTGTTACTGTAGTACTACACGCTGTTACTGTAGTACTACAGTAGTACTACACACTGTTACTGCAGTACTACACACTGTTACTGCAGTACTACAAGCTGTTACTGCAGTACTACACACTGTTACTGCAGTACTACACACTGTTACTGCAGTACTACAGTAGTACTACACACTGTTACTGCAGTACTACACACTGTTACTGTAGTACTACAGTAGTACTACACACTGTTACTGCAGTACTACACACTGTTACTGCAGTACTACATGCTGTTACTGCAGTACTACACACTGTTACTGCAGTACTACAGTACTACAGTACTACAGTACTACTGTAGTACTGTAGTACTGTAGTACTGCAGTACTGCACTGTGTCTATTATAATACTAATAAACTGAAGTGATGTCGCTGTGTTTAAACTCTTCAACAAGTTTAGGGTTAGGGTCTAAATGATTATAAAGTTCAAACTAAAACACTAAACTGAAGAACCATCATCAGAGGATCAATCACTGTATTGATCCTTCATCTGTAATTGATATATTCTTTTATTTTTTCAGACTTGTTGAGATTAAAATGTGTTTAGTGACAGAAACAGATGTGATCAGACAGTTCAGACTGAAGATCAGCAGCAGCTTGGATTTTCAAAATAAAGTGAAAAGATGCAAATATATTGATAATAAACATGTTATCAGTCGTTACAGTCGCGTAGCTGCTGGAACAGTTCAGCTCTTTCAATGGTTTCTTTTATTAATACGTTTCCTTCATCACGCTGAACTTTACATTCAGTCACATGATCCACTGATCAACAGTCAGTAGCACATAGTTACAGCTCCAAATGATAACTGGATGTGACTGTAAATGAGATGCAGCCTCAGTGACTCTGGAGGTTAAATAAAGGTTATGAGATGAACATAAACAGAACAAAGTGTCATCTTGCTTTAGTTTGTTATTTTCTACCTGACAGGAACATAAAATACTACGACAAACATATAAAAGCATAGTTTTCAGTGTGTAAAACGACATATCAGCACATTTCCATGAAGCAGCAAATGAGCCTGAAAGAACAGTTATAATAACAGAACCGACAGCTGAGTGTTTGTTAATGAAAGGATGCTTTAATAAGCTCGTTAAGCTGTGCTGTGAGTCACATGATCAACATCAGTCACATCAACGCTTTTCAACTTTATCTGTTTAGTTTCACATCACTAATTATGTTATAATGATGTTTCTATACTGGAACCGTCGCAGCAGGTTCACACATCTGTTCTCACATCATTGAAATGAAAGTTTAGAGGGAAAAATCACTATTTGGTGGAGCTGTTAACAACTCATAGACATGTGAAATGTGACCCCGACTACACACCGCTTTTTGTAAGACGTCAAAAGACAAAAAGGTTGGAAACCACTGGTTTCATCTTTAACAATGTGTTGTATTTTAAAAGCTTGTTATATTATCCATTGTGTCAAATCTTCATCTGAAAAGTAACTAAAGCTGTCAAATAAATGTAGTGGAGTAGAAAGTACAATATTTCCCTCTGAAATGTAGAAAGTAGCATCACATGGAAATACTCCAGTAAAGTACAAGTACTTCTAACTGTACTACAGTAGTTGAGTACTCAGCAGCAGACGAACACGTTCTCATCGGTGGGAAAGTTTAGATTTTTGCTTCGTGAGCTCTTCAAAATAAAAGATTTCTACCTGCGAGCTCGTCGTGTCCTCAGTTTCAACCAAACCTTCATCTTCACAGTGATGAAGAGTTAAAGCAAAGATCAGACGGGATTTCAACTTCCTGTCACATTAATTTGTTTTTTTTCTACTTTCTTCTTCTTTCAAAGTTTTGACTCTTTCAGTTTATTGAGGATTATTATTCTGAACTTTCTGTCTCCATCCTGTCAGCTGATCTGTGAGTCGTATTTCAGGCAGAATGTGGACTAAATGTTGGAACCATCAGTGAGCTCAGTGAGATTCTCCTGCTGACTGTGTTACTAGAATAAAGACGTCAGGATGTCCTGAACGTTTGTTCCTTCATCAGCACAAACTCACACATTCACACCATCCTTTACCTTCTTCCTCAGGCGAAGCTGCTGCTGAGAGCTCGATGACAGACGCTTAGGGTCCATGTTCCTGCAGGGTCCTGGAGAGTCCTGCAGGGTCCTGGAGAGTCCTGGAGAGTCCTGCAGGGTCCTGGGGAGTCCTGGAGAGTCCTGGAGAGTCCTGGAGAGTCCTGCAGGGTCCTGGAGAGTCCTGGAGAGTCCTGGAGAGTCCTGCAGGGTCCTGGAGAGTCCTGGACAGTCCTGGAGAGTCCTGGTGTTCCTGTGAGACTGAGGACAGCAGTGATGTGGGTCTGATCTGCCTGCAGAGACACAGAGAGCTTTTGTCCTGTTGTTTACTGTTGTACCAGGCTGAACACAGTGTGTGTGTGTGTGTGTGTGTGTGTGTGTGTGTGTGTGTGTGAGAGAGAGTGTGTGTGAGTGTGTGTGTGTGTGTGTGTGTGTGTGTGTGTGTGTGTGTGTGTGTGTGTGTGAGAGAGAGTGTGTGTGAGTGTGTGTGTGTGTGAGTGTGTGTTTGCTCATATCATCATGATCTTGTCACAGTCTGGCTCTGAGCTTCTCGATCGTCTTTATCCACCAGTCGCCCTCAGCGGTTTCCCAGTTTGTTGAACTGGTTTGTTTCTGGGGACTGCTGCTGGCTGCACACTGAGCCTCGTACAACCTTGTAGAATAAAGTTCCTGCATGTTTCGAGGCCTTAAACAACCGACGGGCTCTTTGTTCAACCCCCCAGGAATGCTGGCCAATAATATGTCAGTGAGAGTCCCAAACTCCTCACTGACCATCTAAACAACCTCCTGCAAACAGAAAGGATCAGATGAGGAATATTTTTGTGAAAGTGATAATAAAAAGATGTTTGATATAAAACTATTTTTGTTCTAAACTGCAGAAATGTTACGAACATGTTGGGCAAATTATTTCCAAACAATAACAGTATAAATAGAGCAAACATCTGTTTAAATACTGTGAATCAGCAGCTCGTTGACGTCATGGTGACATGACGAGAAACCGCAATGCACTGTGGGTAACCTGCAGCGCTGATGTGTGTTTGCGGACGCAGCTGGAAGTACAATAAAAGTACTTTACTGAGTCTTATTAACAACGTCTCTCCTCATCCAGTCTGTGTGAGGATCATACAGACGTTATGTGGATCAATGCAGACTTAACGAGAGTTACAGGAAGTTACTGTCAACTCTGCAGTGAAAATAGGCTTTGTTGGTATGAGAAACAACATGGATGATATTTCAAAATAAAGTAACACAAGGAGCCACAGTTTAATTCAGCAGCTATTCTGTAGAAAGATAATAATGTAACCTGAATGACTAGTTAATAATTAAGGTTAAAACACC
This sequence comes from Thunnus thynnus, assembly GCF_963924715.1. Lineage (NCBI taxonomy): Eukaryota > Metazoa > Chordata > Actinopteri > Scombriformes > Scombridae > Thunnus > Thunnus thynnus. The sequence continues at coordinate 35,132,991 of NC_089525.1, read as the reverse complement.
TTAATGACTAGTAATGATCTTTATGTTACAGGAGGCCTCCTGTCCAAAGCTCCCCGGCTGCAGCGCGTCATCGTGGTCACTTCCTCCTCCACTGTGAGTCTGATTCCACTGAACAGTATATTATTATAGTTGAAATGTTATCAGCACATCGCTGCTCCGACATTATATTGGTTAGATTCAACTCTTCCCCCACAAAGACACAGAACATAAATAAACTGTTGTTGTTTTTCACAGTAAATCTGTAATTCAGACAGAGATGAGGCTGAATATCAGTGAAGTGGCCCTTTAAAGGTTCGACTCTCTTCTCATTGGTTCATGTTGTGGAAATTTTCTCTCGAGAAAGAAGGCACATGGAGACATAAAGAAAGCATTAAACATTGTTACTTGTTGAAGCAGTTGTAAACACTGTACAATCCATCACATCATCAGTAACAATTATACAAATGTCCAAACACAAACAAAAATACAATCATCTTGTATTTTTGGAGAGAAAGCATGTTGTTCAGCTGGCCCTTTCCCTAAAGCCAGCCCTTTCTCTAAAGATTGTGAACTCAAACTAGACAGCTTTATACCTCTCCAGAAGCAAAGCTAAAAACAGTCTGGTCCCTAAATGGACACTTCCACAAACCATTACACCTTCTTACAAACAAGTATGGTCTCTAAAACAGTAGGCTTAAGACAAAGATATCTCTAGCTAACCCCAGAGGTCAGCAAGCAACCCTCAGATAGAAACAGGTTCAAGAGTTCAACTAGACTAGGAGCAGGATTTCTTCACCAACATGTGTCCCCAAAATGATGATGACATTACATCACATTCAGTTGATGACAAACATTGACTCCTTAGTTTGAAAACATTTGTAACATATATACAAAAGATTTATAAAATGATAACCTACTATTCAATTTTCTTTCACATTCCCTCCTTTTATCATTTAATAATCCTTTGTGCATATCAAAACTCAAGAGACCCCAAACTCAATACATTTTCCTTGAGACCTAAACACCTAAACACTTAATCATCATTACATTGCAACAAAAACACTACATCTGATGTAAAATTAAACCTCTTTCAACACATTCCAAAAAGTTAACATGAGATGTCCTTTTGACAACCCACAAATCCTTGACTCTTCTTACATTAAGACATTTTCAAACATGAAACTGCATGTATTATACAACACTCAGTGTACAATAACTAGATGAAAAGTGTCCCATGATGATGAACAATGTCCCTTGCTCTGATGTTTCTCCTTGTCCCAGAGTCATATACCTGGGTTCGATAGTGACGATCTTACCAAACCTCTAAACAGCGTCCCAGAAACTTGATTTTGCTCGTCCCAGCCTTGTGAGAACAACTCTTGCAGTCAGAGTTCAAGCAGGCTCTTCTCAGAACCAGTCTTGCTCAGACCCTTGCAGCCACTAGCTTATAGCAAGTGTTGAATCGAGTCCTTTTGTCCTTGTATTACACCAGGCTTATCCACACGACCCTCCTGGTCCTTTCTGTGGCTTTCTCACAGCCCTGGTGCCCCGAAGCAGCTTCAGTTTTGCTGTCCAAACTCAGTTCAGTGTCGTTCATGACCACATGCCTTCATGTGAAGGAGTTGGGGGAACTGCTGCACAGGGTTATTTTAGACCCTGCCTGTGTGTAGGCCTCTCTGCTTACTCTGTCCCACAAAACCTTTCAAAATGACTTGACACTCGATGACATCTTCAACGGTCCCATTTCGTCCAACCAAACTGTCCAAAACTCAAACACAGTCAATTAATAACAACATCACAGTTGAAACACGACTTAAAGACAGTTGAAACAGGTGTGGGCCAAAGCTACAGCATGTCATGTCTACCCTTTTAACACACATCATGTTTAACCGTGCAATGCAACAACAAAACAGTCATACACAAATTCTATATCAGAGTTGTAGGTCTCTTCAGTTCCTCACTGATTCCCTCCTGTGTTCCATAATCTAAGCACATCTCCATCATCAGAAAGAGCCTAATCATGTGATGCATCAATAAAACAAACCCTTGTACAACCACTTAAACACAAACAATATTCAATAACTTTGGTTTCTTACTTAAGACCTATTTTTTTTTCTCAGATTCCTAAGAGAAGCATGTTGTAGACTCCCATATTGAGGAAATCCTGAATTCTTATGCCACTTTGGCAACAGAGCCATACTTATCAAACATTTCTTTTGCTGGACTTTGAAGGTTTTTCTGATTGCTGTTAATGGCACCCATGGCGATTCTGTTCCAATTATATAATACTATGTTAAGATATTTAAATAAACACCTTCTAATGAATCTTATATTAACTTTTTCAAAAAGAGAAAGAAAAAAGAAAAAGGGAAGAAACCTTCAAAGAAAACTATCCCTTTTCTTCACCTACTGACATGCACTCAGGGATTGAATGAATGTGTGACAAAAATATCTCCCACAGACTAACTGTCTGCTGTAGAAACAGAGGAGACAAAATATGTACCAGCTGTCTGATTCCCTAGTCTGACCACTAACCTAATCAGACAAATTACTATTTCTCACACTTCTTTTTGTCCTTTCCTTGTTGAAAAGAACTTAAAAAAATACGCCACACCAACTGTGCAGTGCGTTCAATAATTTCAATAGGAGAAAGGAAAATTTGACCTTGCTCATCAAGAGATTGATAATGCATGCAATGTAAATCACCAAAAAGGTGGACAGGCATCATTAATTACTCATACAAAACAGTCCACATTGAACTATTTTCATTTATTCTATGCATTCAGCATAACTCACTTTTCGTCTTTATTTATTTATTCTATTTATTTATCTGTGTTTTTTTTGTTTTTGTTTTTTTTTTTTCTCTTTTTTTCCCTCGTGAGTTCAACAACTTATTGCTAACATTTGCTTTGGAATGTTAAATCTTTTCTGAACTCTCCTCTCATTAACTTCTTTGCAGGTAGGAGCTGCAGACACATACCCGCACAGCAAAATGCAGTAACTCAAACAAAGAAAAACAGTACTGTACAGCACGGACTCGAACCGTACTAAGCGCTTCTTAACAATTTACGCAGGCTCACATATTGATAGAACTCTGATCTCACCTCGTATTTTAGGCCTTTTTGGGGACTCTAACCCCTTCTATTTCTATGGCTTTTGGTTACGCAGGCTCACATATTGATAGAACTCTGATCTCACCTCGTATTGTACGCAGGCTCACGTTTGTTGTTCCCGGTCTTACCTCGCACTTTTAGCCCAGGGGACTCTAACCCCTATTAGCTTTTATCAAGGACTTTAACCTTGAAAGGGACCCTGGCAGCGGACTCTAACCCTGCCTCTTTTCTGTGCATTTTTTAGGCAAGAGAACACTTTTCTCTCACTTTAGGCAAATTCCCTAGGAATTCCCTCTCTAAGCTTAGAGTATCTATGACGCCATTAAAACTTCAACAACCACCAATGCATGCCTTCAAACTAAACTCCCTTTCTTTTCCCTAAAAATTTTGGAAGCAAATAACAAATGCAATTTCCACAGAATTAATCACAATTACCAACAAACCAAAGATTGCTTACCACTGTCCCCATTTCCTGGAAGGTGACCCCAGCCTTCTCGCAAAAAGACCCTAACTTACATAGGTCCCCGAGGTTTCTGCAATCTCCTAGGATCAGTCCTGGCCACTGGACAGGTCAACTCTCCCAGGAAAAAGGCCAGTGGGTTAGCATCCCGGACGAGCCCCCAAATGTTGTGGAAATTTTCTCTCGAGAAAGAAGGCACATGGAGACATAAAGAAAGCATTAAACATTGTTACTTGTTGAAGCAGTTGTAAACACTGTACAATCCATCACATCATCAGTAACAATTATACAAATGTCCAAACACAAACAAAAATACAATCATCTTGTATTTTTGGAGAGAAAGCATGTTGTTCAGCTGGCCCTTTCCCTAAAGCCAGCCCTTTCTCTAAAGATTGTGAACTCAAACTAGACAGCTTTATACCTCTCCAGAAGCAAAGCTAAAAACAGTCTGGTCCCTAAATGGACACTTCCACAAACCATTACACCTTCTTACAAACAAGTATGGTCTCTAAAACAGTAGGCTTAAGACAAAGATATCTCTAGCTAACCCCAGAGGTCAGCAAGCAACCCTCAGATAGAAACAGGTTCAAGAGTTCAACTAGACTAGGAGTAGGATTTCTTCACCAACATGTGTCCCCAAAATGACGATGACATTACATCACATTCAGTTGATGACAAACATTGACTCCTTAGTTTGAAAACATTTGTAACATATATACAAAAGATTTATAAAATGATAACCTACTATTCAATTTTCTTTCACATTCACAGACCTGCTGATATAATGTATTTTCATTTTATTTCCTGTTTTGTTGACTCCACCCACTGACTGCAGGTTTGAAGTTATGATCTGATGGTTTTACTCTCTGCAGTCTGGACTGACGAGGTTTTTGTTGTTTTGATGAACGTAAAACCTTTTAGAGCTCAAATCCCAAAAGATCTGATTCATAAAGCAGAGACGGAAGAATGAACGAGTCGGTAGATTTGTTTCATTTATTGTGTTGTTCAGGACCAGTAACAGTTCTTCTTCCCATCAGCCTTTTCTGTCACATTTAAACTGTTAATCAATAAACATTTTCCAGTTGATCAGTTAAAAACAATCAATACATCATCAGAGGATTTCAGTGCAAAGACAAACTGATCTGATGAACACATAAAGTGCTGAAGAAGTCTGAGCAGCTGCTGTCAACAGAGAATCACCTGCAGCTTCAACAGCAGCAGATTGATCGATCATGATCGATCAGGAGGAATCAATGATCGATCAGTAGGAATCGGATTACAGAGAAGAAAACTAAACATGGCGGCGCCCGGCGGCGTGCCGCTGGAGGAAACATGGCGGCTGTTATTCAAGTTTAGAACAGTCAGTCTGGGCGGCGGCCAGTGAGCAGCGGGGCGCCTCCACAGGAAGTCGTTTGCATTGACTGGCATGAGGCAGCAACCGACGCCGCCCACCATCAGTATGACATCACAACGGGTGAGTCACATGATCACATGACGCTCTCTCTCTGTTTGTATGTTGGACTCTTTAAGGTGTGTTTGCTGTTTCTGCTCAGTGTGACGTGTGTGTTGGAGGGCAGTGATCATGACAGTTTCTCTGTGAGTCTCTGTCACTTTAACACTTCACTTCTATCCATGTGAACATGAAGCACGAATGTTTGTGTTGAAGGTGTGAGTGCTGGTGTGAGTGAGGTCAGCAGCAGTCATTAGAACAATGTGACTGATCACTGCCCTCCACTGGACACACTCACTAACTACAGCACTGGGAACCATCATTACACCAGTCAGTCAATAAACCAGTCAGTCAATACACCAGTCAGTTAATACACCAGTCAGTCAATACACCAGTCAGTTAATACACTAGTCAGTTAATACACCAGTCAGTCAATACACCAGTCAGTCAATACACCAGTCAGTTAATACACCAGTCAGTTAATACACCAGTCAGTCAATACACCAGTCAGTCAATACACCAGTCAGTTAATACACCAGTCAGTCAATACACCAGTCAGTCAATACACTAGTCAGTTAATACACCAGTCAGTCAATACACCAGTCAGTCAATACACCAGTCAGTTAATACACCAGTCAGTCAATACACCAGTCAGTCAATACACCAGTCAGTTAATACACTAGTCAGTTAATACACCAGTCAGTCAATACACCAGTCAGTTAATACACCAGTCAGTTAATACACCAGTCAGTCAATACACCAGTCAGTCAATACACCAGTCAGTCAATACACCAGTCAGTTAATACACTAGTCAGTTAATACACCAGTCAGTCAATACACCAGTCAGTCAATACACCAGTCAGTTAATACACCAGTCAGTTAATACACCAGTCAGTCAATACACCAGTCAGTTAATACACCAGTCAGTTAATACACCAGTCAGTCAATACACCAGTCAGTCAATACACTAGTCAGTTAATACACCAGTCAGTCAATACACCAGTCAGTCAATACACCAGTCAGTTAATACACCAGTCAGTCAATACACCAGTCAGTCAATACACCAGTCAGTTAATACACTAGTCAGTTAATACACCAGTCAGTCAATACACCAGTCAGTCAATACACTAGTCAGTTAATACACCAGTCAGTCAATACACCAGTCAATCAATACACCAGTCAGTTAATACACTAGTCAGTTAATACACCAGTCAGTCAATACACCAGTCAGTTAATGCACCAGTCAGTCAATGCACCAGTCAGTTAATACACCAGTCAGTTAATACACCAGTCAGTCAATGCACCAGTCAATCAATACACCAGTCAATCAATACACCAGTCAATCAATACACCAGTCAGTCAATGCACCAGTCAGTTAATACACCAGTCAGTCAATGCACCAGTCAGTCAATGCACCAGTCAGTTAATACACTAGTCAGTCAATGCACCAGTCAGTTAATACACCAGTCAGTCAATGCACCAGTCAGTTAATACACCAGTCAGTCAATGCACCAGTCAGTTAATACACCAGTCAGTTAATACACCAGTCAGTCAATACACCAGTCAGTTAATACACTAGTCAGTCAATGCACCAGTCAATTAATACACCAGTCAGTCAATACACCAGTCAGTCAATGCACCAGTCAGTTAATACACTAGTCAGTCAATGCACCAGTCAGTTAATACACCAGTCAGTCAATGCACCAGTCAGTTAATACACCAGTCAGTCAATACACCAGTCAGTCAATGCACCAGTCAGTTAATACACCAGTCAGTCAATGCACCAGTCAGTTAATACACCAGTCAGTCAATACACCAGTCAGTCAATGCACCAGTCAGTTAATACACCAGTCAGTCAATGCACCAGTCAGTTAATACACCAGTCAGTTAATACACCAGTCAGTCAATACACCAGTCAGTTAATACACCAGTCAGTCAATGCACCAGTCAATCAATACACCAGTCAATCAATGCACCAGTCAGTCAATGCACCAGTCAATCAATACACCAGTCAGTCAATACACCAGTCAGTCAATGCACCAGTCAGTCAACGCACCAGTCAATCAATACACCAGTCAATCAATACACCAGTCAGTCAATGCACCAGTCAATCAATACACCAGTCAGTCAATGCACCAGTCAATCAATCAATCAGTCAATCAATAAACATGTATATTTCAATTTCTGTTGAATCCTTTCATAATAAAATGTAGAAACCAAAATAAAGCTCCTGATTTCCTGTCAGTGTTCTGATGTGTAGCAGCAGAAAACATTTCAGTCGTATAAAGAAGAGAAAAGACCAGACTATAATATATTATAATCTATATATTTATGGATGAATCTGTCGTTCCAGATGTTCCAGATGTTCCAGTTATTCACAGCACAGATTTGAAGCTGCTTTAAAATTGCGCTGCGCTGCCTAATCTGCATAAACAGCCTCAGCTGCACCTCCTCCAGGCTGTGAGAACAAATGGACAATAAAGACTGAATCTATCTGATGAGGATTTATACAGTCTGTCAATGTTTGACTTTAGCTGTTCCAGGTTCTTTATTCCAAAGGTCAGCGCTGTGCTGGGATCATATTTCTTTACAGTCACTTCTGGTTAAAGATGAATTCAGAGTTGAGACTGTTTGTGAAGCAACTGACATTTGAAATCTTCCTGCTGTGAGTTACATGTTTGTTCTTCCTACGTTTGGTTTCCTGGTTGAAGCTGCTGATTAATTTCACCTTCACTCATCAGCTTGATGAAAATGATTTTCAGCATCTAAAGGTAACGTAAGCAACAGGTTTCATCATGTTTGTGTCAGCGGGGGTTAAAATGATGTGACACCAGTAGAGATGGTGCTAGTAGTGATTTATTATGTTGCTTTGTTGAATACTGGTGGAAGGTTTGAAACCTCGTTAATCCTCTTTGACTCTAATTAGCTTTGCTAACAAGATGCTGTTTAGACAACAGAAACATCAGAGGAAACTCTGGAAAAGCTTCATTAGTCAAAATTCAGCCTGTTGACACACTAAGTGACCAGAAAAATAGAAACACCTGAATAATACAATGAAATACAACAGTGATGCAATAAGTGTTAAGTTTTGTTGAGGTTCATTGGTTCTGTGGTTGTTTAGGACTGAATTACTTTGAAAGATGTTTCCAATATTTAGTCGACGTCATTTTCATATATAAAGGAGAGAAACTTATTACAAACCCCCCCTCAGAGTGGTATGTTCCATCTCTGCAGCTCATGGTGCAACCCAATCGCCAGAACAAAATGTTGGCATTGTACATTTCTGCAACATTTCTGATACGTTGAATGTCTACGTTTCAATGATGTTGAATAATGATGTTTTATGTGACAACGCTGGTTAGGGTTAGGGCAAGATCACGTTTTGGGTTAAAATAAAATAAAATAAAAAATAAAAACACCTGCAAATGTCCCGACATCTCGCTAAAAACACCCAGTTTTGTCGGTTGAAACAGGAAGCGGGCGTTGGTTTCGAGGTGGTCTCTCTGCTGATTTTCAGCTTTCAACTTTCTGCCAAGAAACTTCCAAACCATCCACCGACCCCTCGTCCTCCTAATAAGAAAAGTAGCTCATATAGATCTCATGTGAACTACGTCACTTTAGAAACGTTAATATGCTACGTATTACACGTGTTGAAACATATATTCAACATTTCTGTGGTTTGCAGAAAAATGCAAATGTTTTATTCTGGTGACCAGGCTGGTTCAGGACAGTTTTAATTTTCAAGGATTGAAGACAATTAAGTTAAAAATTGTGTGTTACTGTCTTTGGTTTGGACTGTTGTGTGCGTCCATCAAATTGTGAATAATCTGAGTCAAATATTAATGTAGTTACATGTATATTCATCCTTTCCTGAGTTAATTATTTCATTAATTGTATTTATTAATTGTAATTAATTATAATGATATTATAATTGTTTTTGTTGGCTGCTACTGCTGGTCGTGCTAATTAGGATCAATCAGATCAATGAGTGTCAGCAGCTTCCTGTGCTGAGCCTTTACTAAATATTACTGCATTCATCCTGCATTTTTCCATCATTTCTCAGTGGAAATCTTGTTGTATTGTTGAGTTAACATTTAATCAAGAATCAGACTAGTAGTTTCCACCAGTTAATGTGTGAATATCTGTTAATCATTAACCTGATATAATGAGCAGGTTTAATGGTCGTGTAAGGACACGCAGACACACCTGTATCATACAACCTGTTGACTCACCTTTAATGTTATAAAGTTTTATCAACTGGAACTTTTGGACTATTTATGATCTGATCAGTCACTTCAGAGGTGGTCTGTGATTTCCAGGAAGCCAAGTGTGTGAGAGAAGCTGCTGTTCTCTTTCTTTCAACTGTTCTTCTGTCCTTTGATAGATGTTCTGCAGTGAATTTATTGTTCATCAAACAGTAAAATGTGCTGCAGTTATATTAGGAACACTGTCACTAGCTAGCAAGTCAACAACAGCTCTCTCTCTTCCTCATTCTGTTCTCCTCGTGTTGCAGCTTATTTTCTCCGTCTAAAGGTATTTATTGTAACTTTATTCTGTTTGTATTGTGACAGTTTTCACTGTTTGACTCTTGAATGACTCTTTGTTCATCTTGTTAGTTTAGTTCCAGTAGAAACAGCAGAAATCTGTAGTTCAGAACTCTACTAACAGTCAACACAAATCAACACGGTGGAAGTTTTCCTCCATTTTAGTGTCACTGTTCAAAGTGTCCAATAACAGCTGACAGTACTGAGTCAGTGTTCACAGATCAATAACTTCCAACATTTGTCTTCTTTGTGGAGAAAAACAACAACCTGCTCTGTCTGTATTAGTGACAGCTTCAAGTTCAAATAACTTTATTTGTTGTTTACAAGAAGAAACACAGAGAACATGTGGTTCACATGCTGAGTAAAAATAGAGTTACAGTCCATAAAAAGTACAAACATAGATGTAAAAACAGGTAAAAATATCTTAATCTACAACATACAGAGTGTGTGTGGCAGTGGTGGAGGAAGGGGTTAAATCTGTCCGGAGCTTTCAGACTCTGTGTGACACTGATAGATGTGTAATGTAGCTCCTTTCCTCTGACTTTAATGAACAGCTGTGGCTGTCACACAGCAGCAGCAGCATCCATACCTGTGTCTCCAGACTGGGAGACAGCGGTAACTTCATCAACTATTTAAACCTTCTGATGTGTGTTGAGATCTTACGATAGAATTATTAACTTAAAGGCTTTTCTGTACAGAAAACAGGTGACCTGTTACACACAGATTCCAAGTTTATACAGTGAAATCATTAGGAGCAAAGCGGCCGTGCTCAGGATGAGTCCAGCACCATCAAAGCCCCCCCACCTTTACAGTCTCAGGTTGATGTTCTCACCAACGTCTCTCTAAACTGTCCTCTGACTGCAACCAGCGAAAGGCTAATCTGAGTCTCCTTCAGTTATTACAGTTCACTCACAGCAAGAAGCTCAGTGAGGCTCTGCACACTGTTCTGCCCTGAGTTTGGCTAGAAGACTAAATCTATGTGATGAGGATTTATACAGTCTGTCAATGTTTGACTTTAGCTGTTCCAGGTTCTTTATTCCAAAGGTCAGCGCTGTGCTGGGATCATATTTCTTTAAAGTCACTTCTGGTTTAAGATGAATTCAGAGTTGAGACTGTTTGTGAAGCAACTGACATTTGAAATCTTCCTGCTGTGAGTTACATGTTTGTTCTTCCTACGTTTGGTTTCCTGGTTGAAGCTGCTGATTAATTTCACCTTCACTCATCAGCTTGATGAAAATGATTTTCAGCATCTAAAGGTAACGTAAGCAACAGGTTTCATCATGTTTGTGTCAGCGGGGGTTAAAATGATGTGACACCAGTAGAGATGGTGCTAGTAGTGATTTATTATGTTGCTTTGTTGAATACTGGTGGAAGGTTTGAAACCTTCTTAATCCTCTTTGACTCTAATTAGCTTTGCTAACAAGATGCTGTTTAGACAACAGAAACATCAGAGAAAACTCTGGAAAAGCTTCATTAGTCAAAATTCAGCTTGTTGACACACTAAGTGACCAGAAAAATAGAAACACCTGAATAATACAATGAAATACAACAGTGATGCAATAAGTGTTAAGTTTTGTTGAGGTTCATTGGTTCTGTGGTTGTTGTTTTGGACTTAATTATTTTGAAAGATGTTTCCAATATTTAGTCGACCTCATTTTCATATATAGAGGAGAGAAACTACCCAAACAGCCCAATCGCCAGAATAAAACATTGGCATTGTACATTTCAGCAAACCACGGATACATTGAGTGTCTACTTTTCAATGTTGGCCATTATCCATTGAATAATGATGTTTTATGATGTGAGAATGCTGTGGTTAAGGTCTGGTTAGGTTACTGCACAAAAACCACTTGGTTAGGGTTAGGGAAAGATCATGGTTTGGGTTAAAATAAAATAAAAAATAAAATAAAAACAGCTCCAAATGTCCCAACATCTCGGGTTTTGTCAGCTGAAACAGGAAGCGGGTGTTGGTTTCGAGGTGGTCTCGAACCACGCTCTTTGCTGATTTCCAACTTTCAACTTTCTTCCAAGAAACTTCCAAACCATCCACCGACCCCTCGTCCTCCTAATAAGAAAACCAGCTCATATAGATCTCATGTTAACTACGTCACTTTAGAAACGTTAATATGCTACGTATTACACGTGTTGAAACGTATATATTCAACATTTCTGTGGTTTGCAGAAAAATGCAAATGTTTTATTCTAGTGACCAGGCTGGTTCAGGACAGTTTTTATTTCAAGGATTGAAGACAATTAAGTTAAAAATTGTGTGTTACTATCTTTGTTTGGACTGTTGTGTGCGTCCATCAAATGGTGAATAATCTGAGTCATATATTAATGTAGTTACATGTATATTCATCCTTTCCTAAGATAATTATTTTGATTTTATTTATTAATTGTAATTAATTATAATGATATTATAATGGTTTTTGTTGGCTGCTACTGCTGGTCGTGCTAATTAGGATCAATCAGATCAAATGAGTGTCAGCAGCTTCCTGTGCTGAGCCTTTACTAAATATTACTGCATTCATCCTGCATTTTCCATCATTTCTCCGTGGAAATCTTGTTGTATTGTTGAGTTAACATTTAATCAAGAATCAGACTCGTAGTTTCCACCAGTTAATGTGTGAATATCTGTTCATCATTAACCTGATATAATGATCAGGTTTAACGGTCATGTAAGGACACACAGACACACCTGTATCATACAACCTGCTGACTCACCTTTAATGTTATAAAGTTTTATCAACTGGAACTTTTGGACTATTTATGATCTGATCAGTCACGTCAGAGGTGGTCTGTGATTTCCAGGAAGCCAAGTGTGTGAGAGAAGCTGCTGTTCTCTTTCTTTTAACTGTTCTTCTGTCCTCACTAAGTGTGTAGTTACACAACACACTTCCAGTAAAGGTTGAAGACAGCAGTTTGCCTTTGGAGCTTTAATGGAGGAAAAATGTAAAATCAATATTAAACAAATCCAATAATATTATAAATCAGAAAAATATGAGATACAATAAGCAAGAGTGAGAACAAAGGTGTTTGTCAGTAGTTAATATAGTAGACAGATACAAGATTAAAAGTAAAAAGAGCAAAATACATAACAGTTAACCCAACAGTAAAAATGACTCAGAGGGTTTTATTAGCAGCTCATTAGCCTCAGACAGCTTGTATGCTGCTAGCTTGGAAAGCATCTATGATGGAAAGAGAATCTACAGATGATGCAGCAACAAGAACATTTAGAAGGAGAATAAAAGATGCCTGTCAGTGTTTGCTCTGCTCAGTTTGAATGAAATGCTGGATGTTAGCATGTCAGTTAAACTAGCTGCTATAGAACTGTGTCAGCGTGGGTCGCTGCTAACACACAACACCCAACTGAGACCATGTGCTGGCTGAAGAATAGTGACATCACAAACCTCACAAATGACCTTCAATCTACTTGTTTCAACAACTGTTGTATTTGACTGCAGTTGAGTTTCCTCCATCACTGGGTGTATTTCACAGCATCAGAGACAATAATGCAGGTCTTAATGAATGTTACCCCTGTGCCACACATTGTTCCACGTCTGCACTATTTTAACACTAATTCCAACAGTTAACCTTTCACTGTCTGTTGTTACTCTGAAAAATGACCTGCATATAACATGTAATATGTGCATCAATAATAATAAATTAGACTCAAATAAATACACAGCTGACACTGAGTGTTAAAGGCTCAATGTATGATGCTGCTGCTTTTCATAAATGAATGAAATAGATTATTAATAATATGCTGTTTAGTTGTGTTTAATGTTGAGCAGTAAAAGTAAACCATGTTTTAATAGATGTTCTGCAGTGAATTTATTGTTCATCAAACAGTAAAATGTGCTGCAGTTATATTAGGAACACTGTCACTAGCTAGCAAGTCAACAACAGCTCACCAACCTGACAGATACACATTTTATCAGCTTTCAACACGTCACTAACTGCACTTAAACACAGTCATGTGAATATGTTCTGACAGTTTGACATCAAATGAACTCAAACAGTTTCAAACAGTCTTGAGTTTGTTTGTGTAAAACATTTTATTCATTGACAGAGAAGTTTAGTGTCAGTATGAAGGGTCGCCCCATTCAGTCACCTTTAAACTGGTGCATGTTTTAATAACCAGTATCATGCTGGTAGTGAGGGAGACTTTGTTTCACAGGTGGTATGGTTAGTGATTAACAGCTAATAAAAGTCATTAAATAATATTCTCTGAAATCTTTCTAAACTATATCACAGACAAACTGTTGAAAACATCTTTTCATTGATGATATTCAGTATTTTAACCAAGCTAAGAGCTGCAGCAATAGAAATTAAAGTTTATGTTGCTGCCAAACCTTCATTCAGTATCTTTATACTATATCAATATAAAATCAATGTCACATCATTGAGTCAGACAATTTGTACTCTCTTATTCTGCCTGTTTTAATCTTTACTGTAGATGATGTTGGTAATGTGCAACATCAATGTTCAATACTCCATAAATTTAACTATTAATCATGGAAACGTCTGTCCTTCAATCCTTACAATCTGTAAAAGTCTAAATTCAAAGTAAATAAATGAAGTGTCATTCAGAACAATCTCTAATTAAAACAGCAAGAAGTACAAATGACTCCATAGAAAACCAGAGTCCTCAGACTGATGATGAAGGACTGATGAAGGAGAATCAGCAGCAGTTTCTCTCTCTGTGTTTCCTCTGCAGGTGAAGCTACAAAGACTCTGTGACTGGATGTGGATCTGAATTCACCTGGTGAGTATTTTTATTTCTTCTGCCACACAGCTGACTCCACCAGCAGCTCATCTCCATTAAATGTGCTCTATAGTGGTAAATGAAAAGCCAACAGAGAACTGGAACCTTCTGAAAGTAAAACATTAAACATTAAACCTCAGTGGAAATGAAGAATAATGTTTTACTTTGATGCCATCTGGTGGTTGAATCAAGAATGACGCCGTTGTAACTGCAGTGCTGGTGTGATGTGCAGCTTGTTGTAATGAATGAGCTTGTTGTTGTGTTTGTGTGAAGGTGTTTCTCTGCTATGGATCAGTGTGAGGACAGAGAGGAGGGAGTCCCTCCCTCTAAAAGGCGAAGGGAACATGACAGCCAGACCAAAGCTCAGAGGTGAGATGAGGATCTCTAACTGTCCATCACTGTTCTCCACTCACATCACTCCACCATCATTATTCACACTCAGAGCTCTGTGTGTTGTGTTGAAGAACAAAGAAGCAGCACAGACCAGACTCTGCTGGACCTGGACCTGGACCTGGACCTGGACCCAGCTGTGTGTCCATGAAGAGTGACCGGTCCATGGATAAAGTAATACATTTTAAACCTGAACAACCTGCTGATGGAAGGTCAGAATGTAAATCTGCAAAGACTGAACAGACTTTTCATTTCTATCCAACATGCACATTTATCAGAGCTGTTGTTGTTTCAGGATCCAACAGCAGAGACCAGACTCTCCTGGACCTGAACCCAGCTGTCTGTCCTTAAAGAGCGACCGGTCGAAGGGACATTTGATTCATTTTAAAGGAGGACGTCCATCTGCTGATCAGATGTAAGCTGTAACTGACGTAAATGTCGGGTTATGCTAGAAAAGAACTGGTTGGTACGACGTGTCGTCCGACCACGTCAGTGAAAAGCCGGCCGTCATAGAGAGGGAGGAGACGTGATAATCATTTAAATATGGAGATTACAGATCACATGTTCAGACAGTCTCTCCTGGAAGACATTCATGGTGTTGAACTCAGTTGTTCATATGATAAGTGACATGATATGATTTATTTATACATTACAGACATAAAAAAACATGTTAAAGTGAAAACACTCATTTCCAACATAAACCACCAAAAATTAAAATAAAATAATAAACATCCACATCGTAAAAAAGGACAACAAGGACGATTTGATGGCTGACGTAAAAATGGAATTGCAGATTTCATCCTAAACCTGTGACCATGTTCCATAAATAAGTCCTGACCTGACTTCTATAAGCTCCTCTCATTTTTAACAGCTGGATGTGTAACAGGAGGCTGTTCCACAACACGGCAGCAGCTTAAAAAAACGAACTTCTGGCTACATTATTCACTGGAGGGACTTTATATGAACACACATTGGCCCTGGTGTTATAGCCATGCTGACTATGTTCCATTGTTATCTGTGAAGTATTGAGGAGCAAACCCATTGATGATGTTGAACATATGATGCAGCTTCTGTTGTTCTACTCTGAGCTGTACTGGCAGCAGTCCTACACTTCTGAATTCATCACCAACATGAGTTAAAGAGGATACATTTAATAAATACTGAATAATATTATTTTGCATCACCTGCAGTTTGTTCCTAAATTTAAATGTCAAACCACTGAACCATTCAGAACAGGCAGAATCAAACTGACGCTGTACCAATGAGGACATGAGAAGTTTCTTAACAGAAAAGTTAAAAAGAGCCTTAGTCTGTGAAACAGGAACTTAAGTTTGCTGCCACTCTTAGATAATATTTTATCAACAACAGATTCACAGGACAGAGACTGGTCCAATATCATTCCTAAGTATTAGACATAATATAATAAAATTTCAATTCCATTACAAAAGATTTTCAATGTCTTTGTTCTTGACGTCTTTGTTCCAAACAGGATTAACTAATTTTTATCCAAATGTATTGAAAGCTTGTTATCTATGAGCCACTCTCTCACACTTTCTGATAAATTACTAAGAGTTGTGAATTTCACTGACATCATTCCCAGATAGCAGTAATGCAGAATCATCAGCATAGAGCAGCAGCTTACATGTCACAGCAGCTGTCGTATCATTTATATACATAAGAAATAAGAGGCCTTAAAATAGAACCATGCAGCACCACACATGTAATATCCTGAGGTTCTGATAGAACCACTTCAACATCACAGACTTGAGTTCTTCCTGTCATGTAAGAAATAAACCATTTTACAGCAGTATGTCCAAACACCATGCACTGTAACTTTGACAACAGTACAGAATGATTCACTGTGTCAAAAGCTTTCTGCAAGTCAGCATAATTTCCTTCATCAAGGTTTTGACTAATAAAATCAAACAAATGAATAAGACAGGTGTCAGTAGAGTCTGCTGCTGTAAAACCAGACTGAAGCTCATACAACAAACTGTGTCTGAATAAATACTCCTCAACCTGCTCAAACACAAGACATTCAAAAACCTCAGACATGACTCCTGCCTACTTTCTCATTTACACACACTTGAATGTCATTTTCATACTGGGAGCTGCCCAGTTCAACCCGTCTGATACAAGCAGACACTGAACACTTCCACTGGAGCAGCTGGAGGTTATGGCTGCCTTGCTTCAGGGCACTTCAGCGGTGTACAGTGAGGGAGGGAGAGCTGTATGGAGGGTTGTTGTTCAGAGCTGTTGGGACTAAACCAAACTGACTGATGAAGCAAAACACTGAGCTGAAAGCTACAAACAGACTGAGCTGTTGATTCTCAGTGGGATCAGCAGGACTAGTAAAGCTTTATCACTACAGGGAGTCATCTGATTCTCTGTTCACATCCAAATATCACTTGATGGACCTTTAGCTTGTGTTTGTCTCTGTGTGGACAGACATATTGTGAGCTCATTCTTCATGATTTCTCCACAGAGTGGACCAGGAGAGCTCAGAGGTTCCCAGTGGTCAGTCTGCCCAACATCAAACACACCTGGACTCCATATTTATGGTCTGTACATGTACAACAACTAATTTTACATCTATTCTGTTCACAACCATCTCCATGCTGCACTTTGTAGACCAGTGGATTGTCAGTCTGTCCAACATGGATCTGATGTTTGCTTCATGATTTCAGTTTGATTGTGTCATTCATATAGTATTCTGTTCCAGCTGCTGGAGGAGAACATCATCATTTTTGTGAAGAACGAGCTGAAGAAGATGCAGAAGGTTCTGAGTTCAGATTACCCAGAATGCTTAGTGACTCAGAGGGAGGGTGAGGAGGTGTTGGACAGTGAGGAGGAAGAGCAGAGGAGGAGCAGCAGAGAGGCATTTCAGAAGATCACACTGCACTTCCTGAGGAGAATGAAGCAGGAGGAGCTGGCCAACCGTCTGCAGAACAGTAAGAGGATTTATATAAAAATTTAACATGATGGATAAATGAGACATTAATGATGGAGGAAAATATTTTTATAGTCTTTTGAAATATTTACTAATACTAAATTACTCATTGATTCTGTTTTCTGTTTGTTCATACAGAATCTCCTGACATGTTTAATCATAAACTCAAGTCTAACTTGAAGAAGAAGTTCCAGTGTGTGTTTGAGGGGATTGCTAAAGCAGGAAACCCAACCCTTCTGAATCAGATCTACACAGAGCTCTACATCACAGAGGGAGGGACTGCAGAGGTCAATGATGAACATGAAGTCAGACAG
This sequence comes from Thunnus thynnus, assembly GCF_963924715.1. Lineage (NCBI taxonomy): Eukaryota > Metazoa > Chordata > Actinopteri > Scombriformes > Scombridae > Thunnus > Thunnus thynnus. The sequence continues at coordinate 35,115,023 of NC_089525.1, read as the reverse complement.
ATTGAAACAGCATCCAGGAAAACAGACAGACCAGAAACAACCATTAGACAAGAAGACATCTTTAAAGCCTTACCTGGAAGAGATGAACCAATCAGAACAGTGATGACAAAGGGAGTGGCTGGCATTGGGAAAACAGTCTTAACACAGAAGTTCACTCTGGACTGGGCTGAAGACAGAGCCAACCAGGACATACACTTCACATTTCCATTCACTTTCAGAGAGCTGAATGTGCTGAAAGAGAAAAAGTACAGCTTGGTGGAACTTGTTCATCACTTCTTTACTGAAACCAAAGAAGCAGGAATCTGCAGGTTTGAAGAGTTCCAGGTTGTGTTCATCTTTGACGGTCTGGATGAATGTCGACTTCCTCTGGACTTCCACAACAATGAGATCCTGACTGATGTTACAGAGTCCACCTCAGTAGATGTGCTGCTGACAAACCTCATCAGGGGGAAACTGCTTCCCTCTGCTCGCCTCTGGATAACCACACGGCCTCCAGCAGCCAATCAGATCCCTCCTGAGTGTGTCGGCATGGTGACAGAAGTCAGAGGGTTCACTGACCCACAGAAGGAGGAGTACTTCAGGAAGAGATTCAGAGATAAGAAGCAGGCCAGCACCATCATCTCCCACATCAAGACATCACGAAGCCTCCACATCATGTGCCACATCCCAGTCTTCTGCTGGATCGCTGCTACAGTTCTGGAGGATGTGTTGAAAAGCAGAGAGGGAGGAGAGCTGCCAAAGACCCTGACTGAGATGTACATCCACTTCCTGGTGGTTCAGTCAAAACTGAAGAAGGTCAAGTATGATGGAGGAGCTGAGACAGATCCACACTGGAGTCCAGAGAGCAGGAAGATGATTGAGTCTCTGGGAAAACTGGCTTTTGAGCAGCTGCAGAAAGGCAACCTGATCTTCTATGAATCAGACCTGACAGAGTGTGGCATCAATATCAGAGCAGCCTCAGTGTACTCAGGAGTGTTCACACAGGTCTTTAAAGAAGAGAGAGGGCTGTACCAGGACAAGGTGTTCTGCTTCATCCATCTGAGCGTTCAGGAGTTTCTGGCTGCTCTTCATGTCCATCTGACATTCATCAAGTCTGGAGTCAATCTGCTGGAAGAAGAACAAACAACATCCCAGAAGTCTGAAACAAGAAAAGACAAATCTGCAGAGACACACTTCTACCAGAGTGCTGTGGACGAGGCCTTGTGGAGTCCAAATGGACACCTGGACTTGTTCCTCCGCTTCCTCCTGGGTCTTTCACTGCAGAACAATCAGACTCTCCTCCAAGGTCTGCTGACACAGACAGGAAGTAGCTCACAGAACAATCAGGAAACAGTCGAGTACATCAAGATGAAGATCAGTGAGAATCAGTCTACAGAGAGAAGCATCAATCTGTTTCACTGTCTGAATGAACTGAATGATCATTCTCTAGTGGAGCAGATCCAACAGTATCTGAGTTCAGGAAGTCTCTCCACAGATAAACTGTCTCCTGCTCAGTGGTCAGCTCTGGCCTTCATCCTACTGTCATCAGAAAAACATGTGGACGTGTTTGACCTGAGGAAATACTCTGCGTCAGAGGAGGCTCTTCTGAGGCTGATGCCAGTGGTCAAAGCCTCCAACAAAGCTCTGTAAGTACACAGACAGTTATTTATTGATTGATTTATTGAAAAGATATTCAAAGAGATTTTTTCAAGAGGAGAGAATTAAAAATGTTTCATTAAATATTTTTTTCAAATTGTATTCTTCAGACTAAGTGGCTGTAACCTGTCAGAGAGAAGCTGTGCAGCTCTGTCCTCAGTTCTCAGCTCCCAGTCCTGTAGTCTGAGAGAGCTTGACTTGAGTAACAACAACTTTCAAGATTCAGGAGTGAAGCTACTGTCTGCCGGACTGGAGAGTCCACAGTGTACACTGGAAACTCTCAGGTCAGGATTCATCAATCTGTTCAACTGATCACCATTTAAACTGTAATGATTTGATAAACACCTGGACTTTTCTCTATTCAAGTTATTTTGAGACCAGTTGTGTGTTTATAGTTTGTGAATGACTTTCTATTTATATATTTTTATTAGTTTTGTTCTGTCTCTGCTGTTGAAACCTGAAATACCAGAGAGGAGTTTTAAGATCCAAAAACTGAATGAAGAACTGTGTAACTGGCCTAACGTAAAACACATATGGACAGTTATTCAGTGAACAGATTTTAACAGTTACAGTTTCTTTTAATTTCAGAGCATTATCTGTGCTGGAATGATAGTAATTTTTAGTCACCATGGTGATATAACAGTGCATTCCAGCTGTTATGTGGTTAACCACCAATTAATTCTTGTTTTATTCCAAACAAACTTAAAACTCTGGATGATTCCTGAAACTGAATGGAGTCAGAAATGTTTCTTTACTGTTTTTCCACAACGTTAAGTCCTTACATGCCACATTAGTTGGGATTGTTCTATATTCCACTGTGAGCATATGTCACCCGCAGCTCTTCATCTAATCAGCTCACTGTGGTTGTTTCTTCTTTTACTATTCTTTTATTTAAACCTATTTTTATGCAGTGACAAGGTAGCAGTCCCTAACATCATGTTCACTAAGGTTACAGGAAGCTGGAACAACTTCACAATAAAAGTGTTACAGTGGTTAGCCATTTGAATCGAAAAGTAGTGACTGAAAGTGTTAAGTTTAACTCTAAAGATAACAGAAACACATTGGTGATGACAGTAATAAACACATGATCTCAGATCATGTGACGTGTGTCATTTTGTGTCTGCAGTCTGTCAGGATGTCTGATCACAGAGGAAGGCTGTGCTTCTCTGGTCTCAGCTCTGAGCTCCAACCCCTCCCATCTGAGAGAGCTGGACTTGAGCTACAATCATCCAGGAGAGAAGCTGCTGTCTGCTGGACTGAAGGATCCACACTGGAGACTGGACACTCTCAGGTATGGACAGACAGGTGGACAGGTTTGTTAGTGTGAATCAGTTTAAACAGTCCTGGAATCTGTCCAGAATACAAACTGCTGAGTCTGAAAAGAAAGATGGAAATGCTTTAGATTACAGCCCGCAACGTACAGTGTAATTACTCCGTAGCTAGGTGCAATCTTTTGTACTAACGATGTACCAGTACAGTAGGTACCAATATATATTTATCACTGGTGGCTGGTGACTCAAAAAATGCAGAGGACAGGAGGAAAATCAGCATGGAATCTTACAACAAACTGCATCATACTATATCATTGCCCCCCACCCAATGAAATCAGAGGGGTGGGGAGCAATTTTATATGGCAATAAAACAATTTGCTTTCAAAAAGAAAAACCCCTGAGTTGTGAAAAGGATGCTTCTTTAAAGCCATTTAGCATATACATATTGTTTCTAAACAAAGAAGTGCTCATTTTAGCCATGGAGTGGTTCTGAATGTGTCATTTTACCCACAAAGTGAAATTCAAATTTATAGAATGCTTCTATTGTGACAAGAGATTTATGTTCTCAACAAAAACAGACAACATATCACATGATTTACACATGTTTCCTGTGTATTTTCTTAGTATACAGAAATATATAAAGTACCACAAAGCTTATAATGTGATGCAGGAACAGATCAGTGCTGAATACTAGAGAGAATGAACACTAAAAACATTCACAGATCTAAAAGTGTAGGTTCACATCAGAAATTATTAATGCATGTATCAAATACATGACTTACACACTCTTATTTATATGCAGGACATACAAAACATAATCTACAAAGCTGACATGTTAACACTTGTTATTCTAGTTACTTTAAGCTTATTACTCAATATATGACTCAGCTTAAAAATCAACTGTTTCATAAGCAAGCAGCCACACCTCCTGCACACTCATTCACTAATCACACAACATCAACAGGTGACTGAACATTCACTCAATTAAAGACGGGATCAATTCCAAATGAATTAGTGAGTCTAGACAGCTCACTGTAACTTCAACAAGCAAACTACCTACAGCACATTATATGATCTCTGCTGCATTCTTGTTGTTCTTGAATTACCGGGTACCTATTCTATTATTACAGAGTATGTGCGACGTACTGAGCAATAATCTGGAAATTTGGGAAGAATTTAGAGGGAATTAATACTCGTTATTATTTAACTACTAGGTACCTGTTATGTTATTACAGGGTACAGTATGACCATAAAACTGAACAAAAATCTGGACATTCAGGGAAGATGGAGTGATGACTTCTTCAGCACTTAATAAATCTGATGTGATTTTATTTCAAAATGACCTTAGTACCAATAAAACAGCCAAAACACATTGCTCCTTTTTCATTTTGGGATACTTAAAATAACTACAGGGTGAATTTGTGGGTTTACTTCAGAACAAAGGTCCAGGGGACAGTGTATTTTCATGGATGCTGTCGGCCTCTGAAGACTGTCTCAGCTGTCATTCACCTCACCAGCAAACTTCATCACTTGACGCTCGTTTATGGCATCTTGGCTCCGCCTACCATTGGCGGACAGAATTCACCCACCAAAGATGTCACTCACTTGTGTGTAAACACATGTTGAAGTCATTAAAATGTTGAAAGTTTTCTCCCTGGCAGTTGTTTTCGTCCAGCATTTGGAGTCCTCAAGGTGCAAGCTTATCCTTTCTTCAGCTCTGTGCATGGTCTCCTTTCATTCCACGAAATAAATATATAACAGCTAATATAAATATGGCTAAAGATAAAACATGAGGTATGAATCAGAACGCATATGTATGGTTCATATACTCTTCTGATTGCAAACTGTGTAGTTAATTTAGTTTGTTCTGCCATGTTCTGAGGCAAGTAAAGCTGTTTTCACATTGTCTTCTGTAGTTACAGAGTAAGTTATGTTGGTTGTTCCCCCCTTGTTACATTTAGTTACAGGGTAATTACAGGGTGTGCAGGCTGTCATCTAAAGCGCTGATAGTCCCCCCCTTGTTACATGTAATAACAGGGTAAGTACAGGGTATGCAGCAGGGCCGGACTGGGAAAATCATTCAGGCTGGGAAATATAGCGAGAAATATAGCCCCAGTCAAGTCACTTTTTAAGTGGGGGGTCTGAGGGTCCCCACTAGGAAAATATTAGTTACAAAGACTTGATTTCCTGCATTCTGGTGAATTTTAGTGCATGTGAATAACAAACTAATGAGCCAACAACTGCTTATTACAATGTATTGTTATGAACCTCAAATAGAACCAAAGGTGCATATCATACGACAGAAGGACTAATTTTTAACCAATATTTATTAAATAATAAATAACTAAATAAACAACCAATATACTAACAAAATAGAAAGATGTGTGTGTATGTATATGTGTGTGTTTAGAGTGTGTGTGTGTTTAGAGTGTGTGTGTATGTGTGTGTGTTTAGTGTGTGTGTGTGTGTGTGTAGTGTGTAGTGTGTGTAGTGTGTGTGTAGTGTGTGTAGTGTGTAATGTGTGTGTGCGTCACTGATGGGAACAGAGAAGCTTCTGATCAACACTTCTGCACGGGAAAAAGGAGAGAAAAAACCCAAAGTAGTAATAATCGCCTAATTGTCTGATTATTCTGAGGTGGTGACAGCTGCAGGCTGGCTGCGTGGAGGCTGGGTCGTCTGCTGGTCCTGGGGAGGGTGGTGGGGGGGGGTTCCTGGGCTGCGTCCTAAAGCTACGTCCTTCAGTGTCTTAGTGGAAGTGCTGACAGAATCCTCGTGGAGGTGAACGTGGTCATAGAGACTGTGGATGTTGAGCCAGGTGGACATTTGGCATGAGGGCACATCCACGGGCAGTGGTGGAGGAAGTACTGAAGCTCACTACTTCAGTAAAAGTACAGATAACCAGCAAAATATATACTTAAGTAAAAGTAAAAGTACTACATCAACAATCCTACTTAAGTAAAAGTAAATAAGTAATTACTTTTAAATGTACTTGAAATATTAAAAGTACTCACACAATGGGTTGTCTCTTAATGTCCAGGCCTGTATTTCAATAAAAACCATAGTATGGGGCTGCGTTACCCTGTTAGGTAACATATAATCTACAGAATTATCAATTAGAGGGTGAAATGTATCACAGAGGGTAAGCATAAGTACGCTAACCTTTACAATAAACAAAAGTTGTTGCTGGTAAGTATTACTAATGGCATCTGCAGAGGAATAAGAATTACTAGTAGTAACATCTGCATTTTCTAATATCATTAGGCAGAACCAATAAAGAAGACGGTTATATCTTCAAATCTGGTTAAATTCTGGTGTTATATACTCCGATACAGACAGTAGATGGCGGTGCGGCTTTCAGTCTGTCTGGAAAACCAACGAAGGAGAGGAGTGATGTTTAACGTTGTGGGCTCAGACTGACCACAACTTTCTCTGCTAAAGAGCTCAGAAGAAAATACACAGCAGTGTTTCACATGAACTGACTGGACAGTGCTGGTCTGTAAACTCACAGCCCCCCCACCAACACTCTTGGAACCGATCCATATTAAACGTGAACCTTGTAATCGTGACCGCTACACGGCTAATGTAAAACAAAGAGCTTATGCCTGCGGTAAATTACATTCACTAAAGTGTTTGTTTTTACCACCGACAGGTTCAGATTGTTGTTATAAGTGTGTGACAACATTATGAAGGATTCATATAGAGACAGAGCTGCTGTTAAAGGGTCAGATCGTTTCTGTTAAACCAGAGAAAGTTTAACCAGACTCCACTGAAAATGTTCAATTATCTGCAAAGACGAGACTAATTTGACCTTCACTATCTAGGCAATGTGCAAGTGCAAACTTGTCTATTAATACTAATTTCACAACCTAGAAAAGCTAGACCCTATATTACATTGTAAATGACGTCCAGCTAGCATGTGTGACAAGCTAACCTAACTTACCACCTTACCTTCCCATGGAAGTTAGCTAAATAATGAAAGCACCGTTGTCTTTTCTGGCGACTGCTGTATATTAACATGTACTTCACTAGATTAGAGCATTCATAACATGATGTCAGTAAACTAAACTAATATAACCTTGGCTAACATGTATAAGCCCGAGAAAATAACTTAGCATAGCAAGAGCTCTGCTCACCTCAATGTGTTTCTTTAGATTTGAAGGTGAATTTTTGAAAGCCAGTAGTTGTTTTCTTTGAGGCAGACAGTTGATTCCTGGAGCTTATATATTTAAACATTTCCTTCAAATAGGGCCAAGGGTGGCTGGACTCAGGGGGCTCAGTCTCTGGGTCCATATTGAATGTTTAAATCACAACTGCTGCTTCCAAATGCACGCTCTGCTGTCATTGGAGGCCGGGATAGCAGCACCTGATTGGTTTAAAGCTCCGAGGCATTTTGATGACTGATCAATCATAAAATGTAACCAGGTGCATTTTAGAAATGTACTGGAGTAGAAAGTACAGATAATAGCTGCAAAATGTAATGGAGTAAAAGTCAAAAGTATGCTCTATATTAATAAGTACAGACACGTGAAAAATGTACTTAAGTACATAAACAAAGTATTTGTACTGCGTTACATTCCAGCACTGTCCACGGGAGATATCAGCGTTTATCCTCTGGATGGTGTCAGGATGGAAGTCTCTTCATGGGAGGATGGTGGAGATAATGATCTTGGAAGAGGGGAAGGTCTGTGTAGCTCTCTGTGCTACTCTCTTCATAGACTCTGCTACCCTCCCCTGCTGTAGTCTCAGGTCATTACTACCTGTGTGGATGATAATGTGGCTAGGTTGACCCAAGGTGGACTCAGTGAGCAGCTGGAGGGCGTTATCAGTCCTGGAGCACCAGAATTTATTAACTTTGTGAGCAGGAAAAAGCTGGTCCTCTTTAACACGTTTCCCATTTGAGTCTATTAGGATCACAATGTCAGCATCACTGGTTATCTTTACCTCTCCAGATGTTTTGCTAGGCCTGCTGGTAGTGGCCTCCCTTTGTGAGTCTGTGGTAGAGAGGGTGGGGGGGGCGTTACTGCAGGTCGTTGTGATGACCTGGTGTCAGTCGGGGTGGAGGTGGAGGTAGAGGGCTGTGGTTCAGAGTGAGGGGAGCTGTTGGTGGTGATGGAGGGTTCTCGTTGGTTTGCTCTGAGACTCTGCAGCTGCTCCTTCAGGCTGAGGATGGTTTGCTCTCTCAGGAGCAGTTCCTCTCTCATAGTAGTGAGTTTTCTCCCTGTAGCCTGTCTGTCCTGCTGCAGCTCCTGGACCTCTCCTCTCAGCTCCTGCAGGGAGGTCTTCAACTCATTCCTCATCTGGCTGTATTGGTCTTTGAGCTGCTGTGTGGACTCAGTGGATGTCTGGTTGGAGAGCAGCAGCTCCTTCAGTTCCACGAGCTCTACTTCCTGCAGGGACAAACACTCTCTCTCTCTCTCTCTCTCTCTCTCTCTCTCTTCCTCTGTATATGTGTGCAGACCTGCTAGAAGCCACTTTGTTGTTAAAAGTGTTTTGTGGATCCAGAACATGTTAAAAACACATCAGTATCAAGGTCAAGTACTGTAGTTTTCCTGGTATGTAGCCTGTCTATTGAAGTAGTTGGTGCCCCTCCAGTTTTTTACATATAAAAACGCTGCTGAACGTTGCTGAAGCATATTTACACAAACTATAAAATCATAGCAAACACATAAATAAATAAACAATAACAATGCAAGAGAGCATGGAGAACAATAGGGGCTATGGAAGGTAGGTAAGAGTAACATAAGATATAAACATACAATAAATGAATTATTAATGAATAAACATGAATTATTATCCATGTGGGTCTAACAGAGCTGTGGAGCTCATGGCAGCTGCTACAGATCTTGCTGCCAGTCTACAGCAGTCCTCCCTCTCTCCCAGCAGGACTGGAAGTCTCTCCCAGTCACTTACATAGAGGAACTCTGGGAATATTTGTATTATTTCTGTAAAATATTGGTCTGTAATACTTTGATGTTGGTTGCAGTGAGTTAAGAAGTGCAGCTCTCTGGTCACAGTAAGAACACAACGTCTCCTCTCTGGGCAGCAGGTCTGTCTGTGTCTTCTTCCACTGCCAGGTTGTGTTCAGTCAGTCTGTGCTTAGTCAGTGTTCTTCTCAGTTTTCTATCAGACGCTGTGGTCAGGTAGGATGTCACAGTGTCTCTCTGTTCAGGGTTACGTATGTTTCCATTTTGTTCTGGGATTTTGTTAGTTCTGTCCAGTAATCTCTGTGTTTTTATTTTTCTTTCATCATAATTTGGTTTGGTCTAATTTTCTGAGTGCATGTGTCCTGAAGCTGAGGTGGTCCTGATGTAAAGACCTGAGTGGTTGATGTCTCTCTCTCTCTCTCTCTCTCTCTCTCTCTCTCTCTCTCTCTCTCTCTCTCTCTCTCTCTCTCTCTCTCTCTCTCTCTCTCTCTCTCTCTGTACACCGTTAGTAGAAAAGATTACACCATAACTACGGAGTAATTACACTGTACGTTTCAGGCTGTAATCTAAAGCGTTACCAGAAAAAGTGTCATTGTCAACATGATTTGACTTTATGATTTGACGCCTGTTTCTGATTGGCTGAATGTAGCTGCTGTTGATAGTCGTCATGTGTAGCTCACCTGCACTCAGGTGATTGACGGTTGTGTTGCCTAGCAACAGCAAAGCACCTCAGTGTGATCAGGATCAGTGATGTCATAGGGCCGCTCGATTAATCAAGTTTTATTTTGTCTTCCAACGATTATGAAAACAAGATAATCGAGATAAATCGATTATTCTGCCACATTCTGCTTCACAATGATGCTCTGGTTTTGTCTTGTGTTATAAATCCAGCGCAGTGAGACAGACAGAGCGGAGTCTTCCTCACAGCATGAATGTGTCTGAATTTAACAGTCAAATGTGATAATATTGTGAGACCTATGAGATATGTTGCCAAGACAACTTAAATATAAACTTATATTATTAAAAGTTTGGTTTTGCCTCCGCTGTTAAGACTCTGTTATGACTCTGAAAAGTCTGACGGTTTTCTCTCAGGTAACGTTACATCCAGCACTGACACAGTGAAACAAACGGATCAGCCCGGAGCTCCACGGTTAAATAACATGTAATTGATCAGTAGGAGGTTTAATTTTCCCCGTAGGGCCCCGGTGAGAGGCGGCTCAGGGAGACGGCGGCAGGTGGAGGTGGTGGAGCTGCAGCTGCAGGCTGCCCGCATGGCTGCATTCAATTACCAACAGCAAGGATATTAGTTTTATTTTATTATTGTTGCTTATATGCTCAGTTCACAAAGTGTGTGAAGAATTCATTCTGCTGACTAAAATACATTTGTTGGATCATAGTTTGTGTTTTTGTGCTTTATTGCTGTTTAAATGTAGGATATTATATGGCTATTTAAACATATGTCCGCTAGTTGTTCTATATGGCCGGAATTCTGGAATATTAACGGACATGTTGGCCGTCAGAAAAGTCTAGCGTCTAACCCTGGTCTGCATCTGTTATTGTTCAAGGAAATCCACGGTTAAAAAGACAAGTTGTTTTTTTTAAATAGATGCACGATGTTTCCAAAGTCAACGAGTAATCGTGTTAAATAATTGTGATTATGGTTTTTGCCATAATGGAGCAGCAGTAATATCATGTCCATGTTTGCATGCTGAAAGAGAACGTGCTGCTCTGACCCCCCTCCTCCTTTCAGGCTGCAGCCTGCTGGAGTCCGATGGTTGACACCAGGTCTGAGGAAGTGTAAGTGTGTTTTTCATTTCATTCATCAAAACAAACCAAACTTCAAACTGTGACATCACTCATTCACATCCTTCTGCGGATGAAGATGATGTCATCATCAAACAGATGATAGATCAATAACTGCAGCTGTATTGTGTCTCGTTCTCTCCATCAGATTTCTGTCAACTCACACTGGATCCAAACACAGCACACAGAAAACTCAAACTGTCTGACAACAACAGGAAGGTGACATGTGTGAAGGAGGATCAGTCATATCCTGATCATCCAGACAGATTTGATCACTGGAAACAGCTGCTGTGTAGAAATGATCTGACTGGTCGCTGTTACTGGGAGGTCGAGTGGAGAAGAAGAGTTGATATATCAGTGACTTACAGAGGAATCAGCAGGAAAGGAGACAGTAAAGACTGTTTGTTTGGATATAATGATCAGTCCTGGAGTCTGTTCTGCTCTGATCGTGGTTACTCTGTCCGTCACAATAACAGAGAAACATCCATCTCCTCCTCCTCCTCCTCTTCCTCCTCTGTCTCTAACAGAGTAGCAGTGTATGTGGACTGTCCTGCTGGCACTCTGTCCTTCCACAGAGTCTCCTCTGACACACTGATCCACCTCCACACCTTCAACACTACATTCACTCAGCCTCTGTGTGCTGGGTTTGGGTTCTTTTCTGATTCCTCAGTGTCTCTGTGTGGTCTGGAGGAGGAAGAGTCTCCTCCTGTTAGAGAAACTTTCTCACTGCTGACCAGATAGTTCAGTCTGTACAGGATCACACACAGCTGATGGTATTTAGTACCAACATGATCTCTCACTGCTTGTAAATGTAAACATGGTTTCCACATGATTGACAGTTTGTTTGTAAAATGAATCAAATGATAAACTGAGTCCAGTTGTTGTTGTTTTCTGTTGTTAGTGTATTAGAAAGGCTTGAACTGTAATGGGATAATGGGAATGGGATCTTCACAATGTTTAGTTGTAGTTCTTCTAGTAGTTTCATAGTAACTGTGTTACCTGATTCCTTCACTTATTTAGAGATCACATGACAAATGATGGTCAGAACAACAGGCCTCCTATTGGCTGGTTAAATGAACACCTCTAATGGTGAAGGCTGAGGCTCAGCAGCTGGAGTGTGGCTGCTTTTATGCTGCGTTCATATCATATTGGAATGATGCTAATTATGAGATTCTGACTTGTAAATAGAATTCAGGTCAACATTCAAGTGGTAATTATGAAGTGGAAAAGCTGAAAGCTCTGATATTTACTGGATATGGTGGATTATTGTCAATAACAGTATTTTTGAGCCTCATTCCACCAACTTTGTAATCATGCAGCCTTCTTGATTTGTTGTGTGACATGAACGCTGGCGAGTTGTAAACATGGGAATCTTTCCCGCCTCTACCATCCATCCCATATGATGTGAACACAGCATTAGAGATGAGAAGTCCAGGAGCTGTTGTGTGTTTCTGACATACAGGAAGTATTTAGTTTTTCTCTGGAGTGTTTATTTAGTTCCTGTGTAGAGAATAAAGTTCATGATGATCAGTAGCTGATGTTAGTTTTCTCCATTTATTTTTGTGTGTGTGCATGTTAATTCATATCTAATTTCATATAGTAGATTGAAGGTATTTGACAGTTTCAGGACTGTTTAAAGTGTCAGTTTAATGTGTTTAGCTCACATTCAGTCTGACAGCTGTTGTTCATTGACTGTTTCTAAATAAGTTGTGCATTATCAGCACTCAGCTGTCATGTGTGATTAAAGCCAGCAGGTGTCACTGTTTATTCCTTTGGTTAATTCATCTGGATTTGTTGAAAATAGTTTGTATTGAAAGGAGGTTTTATGTTTTTGGTTTCAGTTTCTGTGTAAATATTCATTTAAATATTCACTATAAATTGATTCCAGTTTGGTATTATTATTATCATCATAGCCGTTATTGTTATTTTGTATTATTTTGTATAATTGCAAGTCACTTTTGTATTTCCTCTATTTTTTCTATAGATAAACACAAATCCTCATCATCAACTTTATGATCCAAGATGTTAATAAAGTCTATCTGCAAATACTTTTTACTATCTACTATGTTTCTATTTAATTCTTTTAATTTACTATTTAAATATCTTATAAATGGATTTTGTATTTCTCCACCATGATTAATTCCTGGCAGTGTGGAGGACATTTAGAAACATTTAGTCCTTCATGTTTAATAAAATGTATAAAATATAGTATATAATTGGATAATTACATGAATAAAATCTAAATAATGATACATATTATTTATGTTGTTGTATTCTGGGTATTTCTAAAATCCTGGCTACAGCCCTGAATATATACACCAAAATAATGTATTATTATGAGTCCTGGAGAGTCCTGGAGAGTCCTGGAGGGTCCTGGAGGGTCCTGGAGAGCCTGGAGAGTCCTGGAGAGCCTGGAGAGTCTTAGAGAGTCCTGGAGAGTCCTGGAGAGTGTCCTGGAGGATTCTGGAGAGTCCTGGAGAGTCCTGGTGTTCCTGTCAGACTGAGGACAGCAGTGATGTGGGTCTGATCTTTTGCTCCTTGTTATTTAGCAGCTCTTTCATATGTTTCGCCTCATCCTGTCCTCTGTCTTCTTGCAGCTCAACAGTGTCGTTCCTTGCTGTGCTTTCTCTCGTCACTTTGGTTTCTTCATCATTCGTCATTAGTTGAAACAGGCTGTTTTCTTCTTCTCCTGCTATTTCACGCATTTCAGCAGATTAATAACACTTGACATGAATATTGTTCAGTTTGAGATCAATATAAGTTACTGTAATGGCAATTTTCATTTTTCGATGTCCTTTCTTTTCCTGTTTTTCCAGTTTGCCATTACTACACAGGTAGGTTAAGTTAGGAGTGATCTTACGCAGATTCAAGAACAGATTTTCCAGTCCGTTGGCTGCCGTTTAGTTTGTTGTTTTATTGAAGTCTTTGTACATGACATGAACATACCGGGTTTCTGTCCTGCCAGCTGTAGTGTGCATCTGTTCCCGATCTGGTAAGAACTGTATGTGCTCCACCTGCCTGTGCCTCCCGTTTCCTGTCACCTATGCCCCTAAATATACAACCCTGTGCATCTAATGACCGCCACCCAGTGTCCAAAATAATACTGCAAGTTATAACTAAACAAATGACATGCCAACAATCAACATAAATGGCTCCTACATACCGGCCCCTAATTGTTTTAAGTATATAACAAACAATTACCAATAAATAAAAAAGGTGCCATATCCATTATACATTATATATACAATTTTCAAAAAATGCATGTACTATGTGTTGGCATTTCTTCTTTACTGATTCTTCAATCTTCCCTTTTTTTTTCTTTTTTTTTCTTGCCGGTTAGGTCTCAGCTTCTTGGAGCAGACATATCTTTGTTATTGGTCTTTCCAAGATGCTGCTCTTCGTCTGGAGTCGAACTGTGCGCACAAGTCCTTGTGCATCTGGTTTAGTTTCCAGTATTCTGCCCATTAACCATGAGCCTCGTGGTGCAGTAGAATCAACCACCACAACAATGTCACCTGAAGCAAAGCTTCTTTTTACCTTTGACCACCGTTGTCGTTCTTGGATAAGAGGTAAGTATTCCTGTGTCCACCGTTTCCAAAAGAGATCTGCCATGTATTGCACTTGTCTCCATCTGCGTTTGACGTACAAGTCTTCTTTTACAAAGAGTCCAGGTGGTAGTATTGGCTTAGACTTCAACAGAAGAAGATGGTTTGGTGTGAGTGCTTCCAGATCCATTGGATCATCAGAGATTTTGGTAATGGGTCGATCATTCAAGATTGCTTCAACTTCACAAATTAAAGTCTGCAATCCTTCATCATCCAAAGCTTGTTGCTTAAGAACAGAGCGCAGCACATTTCGAACGATGCGGATCAGTCGTTCCCAAACACCGCCGTGATGGGATCCTGCTGGGGGATTTAAGTACCACTTTATCCCTCGCTGAAGCATAGCACTCTGGATTTTGTTATGATTCAAGCCACTGAGTGCTTCTCTCAATTCTCTTTCCGCTCCGATAAAATTTGTGCCGTTGTCTGATCTTAAAGACATAACTTGACCTTGTCGACAGATGAATCTCCGTAATGCATGGATGCAGGAGTCTGTGTCAAGTGTATATGCAACTTCAAGATGTACTGCCCTGCTTGCCATGCAGGTGAAGATTACACCATACCTTTTCACAAGACTTCGTCCTCTCTTGATTTCTATAGGACCAAAGTAGTCCACTCCTACATCTGTAAATGGAGGCTTGTCTGGTAGAATCCTCTCCAGGGGCAAGTCTGCCATTTTTTGTTCTCCAACTCTGCCCCGCTGTCGTTTACACACAACACAGTCCGTAATGACCTTTCTTGCAGCAGAGTTAGCTTTGATAATCCAGTATTTTTTACGGAGGCGAGACAGCATATAATTTCTTCCTCCATGTCCAAGTTGTTCATGAATATGTCGTAACAATAGTGTGGATATGTGTAAGTCCTTTGAGAGAATAATTGGATGCTTGGCCTCTTCTGGCATCGCTAGTCCATTCAGGCGACCACCTACTCTCAGAAGTCCATCATCCAACATTGGATCCAGTTTGTACAAATGACTGCTTCTTTTTACGCCATGTTTACCAGCTTCTAGTGCAAGAAGCTCTTCTTTGAATCTTTGTCTTTGGCTGAAAGAGATGATGGCGCTTTCTGCTTGGATAAGATCTTCAGGACATAAACACTGTCCACAGAGTTTTGTTTTAAAGACTTGCATCTCTTTTTCAACCTTTTCTTTTAGCTTGCCAGGGTCTTTTTCAAAGCTACTCATAGCAGCCTGAATCTCTTTTCTCATTCGAGCCAGCTGCAGGAGTGCTGTCTTTACTTTAAGAAGCCAAGCCACAGCAATCTTCAGATTCCTCCATGATGAGAAATAGTTGATCAGAGAGTTTGTGGGGTTCGATGGACTCTGGACAATAACGTTTATTGTGATGTCTTGTTTGATTTCTGGATCATTAGCAGAGATTGCAGATTCCAAGTGAGGTTTTGGCCATTCTCTGTCTGGCTTACAGAGAAAATCTGGTCCCTGGATCCATCTTTTGCAGCTCAAGAAGCGGTCTGCTGTTAGTTCTCTAGAGGCTTCATCTGCAGGATTTTCCTTTGTGTTAACATATCTCCATTGTGATACATCAGTAGCATCCCTTATAAAAGAGGTCCTGTTTGCTACAAATGTTTGGAAACGCTTGGTTTCGTTGTTGATGTATTTAAGCACCGTTGTGCTATCGGTCCAGAAGATGGATTTGTCCAGTTGAAGCTGTAATTCCTTTAGCAGCATTGTGTCAACTTTGACAGCTAGGACTGCAGCTGTGAGCTCCATTCGGGGAATCGTTATTTGTTTCAATGGTGCCACTCTGGATTTTCCTATTATGAATGCAACATGCGCTTCTCTGTTATAGTTTTCCAGTCTTATATATAAGGCAGTACCATAGCCACTTTCACTGGCGTCTGAAAAGTGGTGTAGCTGTGCAAATCTGATTTGACCAAAGCTTGTGGGCTTCATGCACCGGTCTACTTTAAACTCTGCCATCTTGTTAAGGTCTGCTAGCCATCCTGTCCACCGATGCAAGAAGGTTTGGGGTATGTTTTCATCCCATCCAAGTTTTCTCTTACAGAGCTCCTGCATAATCAGTTTGGCTGGCAGAGTAAATGGTGCTACAAATCCTAAAGGGTCGTATATAGAGCTGACTACAGACAAGATGCCACATCTGGTGTATGGTCGTTCCTGTGCAGCAATTTTGAACTTGAAGACATCTGTTTCAACGCACCAGTGCAATCCCAGGGCTCTTTCCATTGGCAGATTGTCTTTGTCCAAGTCCAACTCCTTAGTCTCTTTGGTTCGGTTTTCTTGGGGAATGGATGCCAATACAGCAAGGCTGTTGCTGATCCACTTTGACAGCATGAATCCTCCCATTTTGCAGAGAGCAGTCAGGTCTCTTACCATTTGAACTGCTTCCTGTTTCGAAGGCAGGGATTTCAAACAATCATCAACATAGAAGTTGTTCTTTACTGTGTTTGTTACCTCTGATGGAAAGTGACCTTTGTTGTCATCAGCAGTCTTCCTTAATGCAAAGTTTGCACAACTTGGTGACGACACGGCTCCAAAGAGATGTACTTTCATTCGGTATTCAACAAGATCTTGCTGCACATCACCATCAGGCCACTACAGGAATCGCAGATAGTCAACGTGCTTTTCTGATACTCTGACTTGATGAAACATTGCTTTGATGTCAGCCATCAAAGCAACCGGCTCTTGTCTGAATCTGATGAGAACTCCAATGAGTGAGTTGGTAAGGTCTGGACCCTGCAGCAATTGGCAGTTAAGTGATGTTCCTTTAAAGACTGCACCACAGTCAAGCACTACCCTTAAGATTCCTTTCTTTGAGTGATACACTCCGTGATGTGGGATGTACCAGAGTTCTCCATCGCTTCGATTCAGCTGGTCGACTGGTACCACTTCAGCATAACCATTGACAATCATTTCTGTGAGGAAAGATGTATATTCATCATGAAATTTCTTATTCTTGGCAAACTTGCGTTTCAGGCTTTGGATGCGCTGCACTGCAATGCAACGGTTCTTTGGCATGCTGGGCTTTTCTTGTGTGAAAGGTAAGTCTAGGCAGTAGTGTCCATCTGTCACTTTTGCTGAGCGATTCACAATGTCCAAGAATTTTACATCTTCCCTAGACATTTCCTCTGTTTCCTTGCTGGTTCCTTCACTGAAGTCATGATTGTACTGTTTGACCAGTAGCTCCTCCAAGTTTACAATGGATATTCGATTGACAGCAGCAGCAGGGCAGCCATTTTCATCCCTTATGCTTTTGTCTCCTCTCAGGGGACCATAGATGACCCACCCCAGTAGGGTCCTCACAGCATATGGTCCATCCCCTTGGCTGTTGACCAGCTCCCAAGGTTCCAATACCTTTGAAGCATTTGTCCCGATGAGTAGGTCAATGCCAGAGTCTATTTCATGAATCTTGATATCCTTCAAGTAAGGCCATTGTGTCAGATCTTCTTGTCTGGGAATGTTGAGCTGGGAAACAGGCATGGTTTTATGTGTGAACACATCAGATATTTGAATGAAATAGTCTTTGTCCAGACTAGATATTTCCAAACCTGACATATGATGACTGGTCACGGGCTTCACTTGGTTCATGGTACGTAAAAGAATATTGGTCCTTTGCCCTGTTATGTTCAGCCTTCTCATCAAGCTTTCTGTGCAAAAGGTAGATGTACTTCCATGATCCAAAAATGCATATGTTTGCAACACTGTGTCCCCCTTTTGGCTCTTTACTTGTACTGGTACAATGGAAAAGGTACAGTTTTCATCACCGGCCCCAATATGCCCACATGTATGAGGTGAGAGAACAGCATTACTCCCAGTTGCTTTTTCACTCTGTTCTGTATGTTCTGTTTTTTTTCCTTTGTCCTTTTGTTCAATGTGAAGTATTTCAGGATGATTTTGGTTGCACACATCACAAGTCAAACGACTCTTGCAGTCTTTGCTCATGTGTCCTATTTTTAAACATCCAAAACAGACTCCCTTCTCCTTTAAGAAGTCTATTTTTTCTCTGTGCATCTTCTTCCTGATCTGTGGACACCGCCCCAATGTGTGACCACTCTTGTTGCAGAACAAACAAGAACTTTGAAAATTGGTAGTGGGTACATTTCCTTTCATTCCATTTGTTGTCAAATTTTCTTGTACTGATGTTTTTACAGGTGTTACAGCTGTTGCAAAACTGCTTCCTCTAGGTCTTGAAATTTCTCTTGTTTTAGTAGAGCTTTTGACAGTTGCAGCTGGCTTAGCATCCTGAATGTTTCCAAAAAGTGGATCTGATAGTATCTTCACTTGTCTCTCTATGAAGTCTACCAGGTCAGAAAATCTAGCTCGATGTCCACGCTGCTCCTGTAACTGACATGCTCTACTTCTCCACTTGTCTCTGAGCCTGTAAGGCAGTTTCAGAAGGATGGTCTTCATACTGGAAGCAACATTCATTTCATCCATATAGGTGAGATGTTCCATTGCAGTGCAACAACCTCTGAGGAACAGTGAGAATGCTTGCAATGCTTCCACATCCTCTGATTTGATCACTGACCAGGCAAATGCTTTGTCCATATATGCAGTGGCAATCTTATGTTCATTACCAAAATGTTCTTTGAGCAGATCTTTTGCTCTTTGATAGCCCTGGGCTGGGGGCAGATGTTGACAGCTGCGGACTAAGTCTTTTGGATGCCCTCTTGTATATTGCTCTAGGAAATGCAAGCAGTCACTGTAGTCATCACACTTTTTTTCCACTCCTCTCTCAAATGCCCTGCGGAAAACTTCGTACTGTAAAGGATCACCATCATAAACAGGAATGACTCTTGGTGGTAGAGTAGAAGAGAGACTTTGTTGAGCCAGGAGGGCAGTGATGTCATTTTGCCTCTGTATTAGGTTACACATATCACCTTGATTGCCATCATTCAATACAGGGGGTGTGGTGCGAACATACCCCTGAGAATATTGTATTAGATGGGTTGTATCATGAGGTCGAACAGATGGTCCATGAGCTGTTTCTTTTGGTCTAACAAGCTGTTGCTGGGAAGAAGAGTTAGTTTCAATCAACACATTCTGTCTTTGCTGCACTTGATCTGGTAAATATTCATTTGCGTGTGGATTTAATTTAGCTGATGTTTCATTTTGAGCAGTTCCTTTTCTCAAATAAGAGTTCATCCCATCAGAAACTCTAGAGCTGCTTCTTGATCCCAGAGCCTCAAGTATGTTGATTTTTGCATTGGTTGCTGCCAGTTCAGTTTCTAGTTCCAGTTGCTCTTTCTTTCTTTTCAATTGTTCTTCTTGTGCCTCAAGCTCATGTTTTTTCTTCAGGGCAGCAACACGTTCCATGAGAGCAGCCTTTTCTGCCTGAGCTTTAATGCGAGCAGAGGATGTTGAAGATGCACGTGATGAAGAACTGGATTTGTGCTTTGATTTAGGTTTTGAGGCATTTGAAACGCTGTCATCAGGTCCAATGTCATCTGAATTTACACTTCGTAGTATGACACTTTCAGCAATGGAGTGTGCAATTTGCTGTCCAGCCTCAGGTAACCACACCTTTACATCTTGTATAAACCCTTTAAAGATGAAACCACTGATTTTGCTTTTCAAGTTCATCTTCAGGCAGTGGTAAATTCACCAGTGATTCATGGTTTTCCTTGGCTTCATCACAGAGCTTGATTAATTGAAACAAATTAGATTGTACTTCTCTTGCATTTTCCTTTAATTTCATGAGCTCTTTCAGCATTTCCATCAACTTGTTAGCTTGTTTACATTTCCTGTTTCTTGTCTTCTGACAATTTGCAATGAACAATTCCACGCCTTTGGCAGTGTGTTTGATAACTCTTTTTTCCTTTTCAACATCGTCATCTTGTGACTGAGCATCAGACTTAACAACAGACATATTTGTTCACTGTCTCTTTAAGACTTGTTGACGAAAGCAGTATGCTGCCGGCACAATGTTTCAAACAGCTGATCGATGTGCGATCGTAGCTTTCAGTCTTCAGTCCACCAACTCCATTATGATAGCCGTCTTCCAATACAGCTGTGTATATAGCTTCTCCAATAAAGCTTAATGCTTGCATGTACTCACTCAGTTTGCGGTTTTCAATCACCGTCAGGTAAGCGCAGGTGACGAAGATGTCCACCTGGTTTGGTAATGGCGGCGTCCTCTTTGTTGTTCCGCGAGACAATGCTCAGTCCGTCTGAATGAATCACGAGCTCAAATTTCACTCGAAGAGCGAGTTCTTACTTAGGTGTAATGGCAATTTTCATTTTTCGATGTCCTTTCTTTTCCTGTTTTTCCGGTTTGCCATTACTACACAGGTAGGTTAAGTTAGGAGTGATCTTACGCAGATTCAAGAACAGATTTTCCAGTCCGTTGGCTGCCGTTTAGTTTGTTGTTTTATTGAAGTCTTTGTACATGACATGAACATACCGGGTTTCTGTCCTGCCAGCTGTAGTTTGCGTCTGTTCCCGATCTGGTAAGAACTGTATGTGCTCCACCTGCCTGTGCCTCCCGTTTCCTGTCACCTATGCCCCTAAATATACAACCCTGTGCATCTAATGACCGCCACCCAGTGTCCAAAATAATACTGCAAGTTATAACTAAACAAATGACATGCCAACAATCAACATAAATGGCTCCTACAGTTACTATTATCATGCATTTGAGCTTTTTTTTTGATTTAAGTTTATTTTTCACTTTCAATTGATTTTTTTATGGTTTGATTCTTGGGAGATTGTGTTCAATTATTATGACACAAATTTAATCCCATATACTTGTTGTACTTCAGTGATGTGACGTCCTCTCTCTCAGGGTGCAGAAGTGTGCCAGTCTGAACCAGATGTGCACTAAGAACCTGTCGCTGCTGTTCACTCCCAGTCTGTACCAGACTGACGGGAAAGGAGAACACGAGGTGAAGATCGTGGAGGATCTGATAGATAACTACCTGTATGTCTTCGATGTGAGTAAAACTCAGACCGGACAGATTCAGATTTCCTTTGTTTGTGCTTTATGAATCTCAGTCATTGTGAAACTGAGATCAGGTGCACAAGCCTCATTTTCACTCCC
Source organism: Thunnus thynnus (assembly GCF_963924715.1). Lineage (NCBI taxonomy): Eukaryota > Metazoa > Chordata > Actinopteri > Scombriformes > Scombridae > Thunnus > Thunnus thynnus. The sequence goes on along the minus strand of NC_089525.1, from coordinate 35,093,772 downwards.
ACAGTCAGATATAAATGGATGCAGACATGAAGCAGCTGTTAGCTGATCAATACTTCTACCTGCTCACCGCCTGTTAGACTGTTCAGTGAAAACAAGAAGTGCAGTTTTACTGGTTACACATCAGAGAGGTTCTCCAACAGCCAGAGCAGCCCGATAATACACAAAACTAAACAATACAAACAAAACAAAACAGCATTGTGTAGTATTTCTGATGGTGGAAGTTATTGATATTCTGTGTTGTTGTGCAGAGCATCAAACCAGAGAAGGAGTGGGCTCTGAAGTCCATGAAGATCTACATCGGCATCCGCAGGAAGCTGAAAGCTCCAACAAGGTAACATGAAGCTCAAACTCTGAAAAACACTCTGAGCAGACGGTGAAAACAATCAATCATATATTGATTAACTTTACACAGTAGGAATATTGTGGAGCTGTAGAGACAGTGATGAAGCTTTAGGATGATTTAAACATGTCATCTGTTTTCTGGTCTGTAGGGAACAGAACAGCGTATGTTTGCTTTCACTAGTTGAACGTATATGAAAGCTAATTCCTGCATTTATATACATTTATATCAATCTAGCAAATAACAAATTATGATGATGCTTTCCATAACAAGTGTCATCTAACTAAATTCTATATATTTCTATATAGATATACTATATACAGTAAATATGAAATACTATTTAAATTGTTGTAACTCTTGTTTTTTTAACAAGAATTACAACAATTGAAGTGGAGGGTCAACTGAAGTTGAACACAGCTTTGGACGGGGCGGACTCGGTCTGGTCCTCCCGCCGGTTAATAACGAACGAAATGGTCTTTGAAAACGTAAACGATGTCGGTGTTTATTTGCATATAGAGCGAGGAAGTGAGATCCGATCACAAGTGGTCACTCAGGACGCAGGTGTAAACAGGGCCATAGAGGATGTCAGTTGAGTAGGCGTCCTTCAATGAGGCCCAGGATGCATTGCGTTTACTGCTAAATGAAGGCGGCCCAGACCACCTCCGAATGTGGTCTGACTGATCGGATCTCAATGTGTCTTGGGTGCGTTCACACCTGTACTTAGAGCTGTCCACTTGTGATCGGATCACCTGAGATGTTAATGCCAGATGTAAAGCAGCCTAACTGAATGCTAACTTTCTCTCTCTGTCTGTTCAGCCCATGAAGGTGCAGCAGGACTCGTTCGAGGAGCGTTCAGAGTCTCCCGACCTTCCTGAGCCGCTCTACGAGGAGGTCGGCGACTTCGGTCTGCAGGTCCTCAAATCTCTGGAGACCAGCTTCCTGTCCGGCAGCGCAGCAGAGACTCAGGAAGTCCTGGACCGCCTCCCGCTCAGACTGGTTCCGGTGGAAACGGCCCGTCAGGACCACTTCGCTGTCCCCGACCCGGTCCGGAGCGTCGGCGGCTCTGTGGACGCTCCGGAGCTGAGCGGTGGTGTCGGAGGTGACGGAGAACCGGACTCAGACGCTCCGCAGCAGCCTGCAGCCGGCAGGAGGCAGCAGCTGCAGGGAGTCTGCACGCCGTCGCAGGAGCTGCTGCTGCAGGAGCTGTCGTCTGCTTTCACCAAGAAGACTGAAGAAGAGGAGGAAGAGGAGGAGGAGGAAGAGAGGCCATATGATGTCTGAGAGACATGTTTTTTATCACTGCAGAGCAAAATCTATCACAGTTTGTACAGAGTCTGGCGGAGTCAGGGGGACAGTTTGAGAAATGTTTTCCTTAAAGGCGACATGATGCTTTTCCTTATTTTCAGTCATATATATAAAGTCACAGTGACGGATGTTGATTTAAAACATGGCCGACGTGTTAAAGAACGAGGTAAACGTATGTAGCAGTAATCGCTGTGAGCAGGAAGCAGCAGCTCTGCTCTCAACGCTTTCCAACAGGATTTCTTTATATGGTCGTCTGCTCCACGCTGAGCCATGACTCCATCACACAGCAGCAAAGTTAAATAAGTAGTTTACCTGTTGGAGGTGTGCTGGTCGTCTGCAGCTCTTCATCAAACATCATCATCACTGTGGCTGTTTCTGCTTCTACTCTTCCTCCCTGTTTTATTTCTGACTGATCCGCTCGACTAACAGCTCCAAATATCTCCACGTGTTGTTGTTTTGACCGGTGTTCAGCGCCGCTAACGAAGCTCCGCTAATTCAGTGAAGAACACGTTTCATTTCCTGTAAAGTCTTCACAATAAAAGCCTCTTGTTATTTAGTCATTTAAAAGCTTTTATATGACGCAGTAAAGCAGGAAATGTTGGGTTTGCATCAGCAGTTACTTTACACAACTGTGATACGTAAAGCTGACCAATCAGAACAGAGCGGGCTCATCGGGAGGCGGGGCTTAAAGAGACAGGAGCTGCCTGTTAGAGACAGAGGCTGAACTGAGGGGCTGCATAAAGGGCCAGTAGAAGATAAATAAGGAGTTTTTAACTGTGAATCATGCAAAGCTGCTCTAGTGGAGTCCCACAATGACTCTGTGTCAGTTTGTGGTCGTCTGATTTTTGCTGATATATTTATTAATAATGAACGCGCCACTAAAGCACAATTAAAACTGGAACAATTCAGACCTGAAGGCAAAAACCTGCATCATTACTGCGTCTTAACACGCCGCCCTGCAGAGTCCCAATTCTATTTCTATCCAGTTATATTATACTTACATGGAGAATATTCCTAAATAAATGTTTTTTATTACATTGCTAAAAATATATGAAACTGAAGTCGCCTCCTCTCCTCTTTCTTTCTTTTTTGTCTCCATGAAAAGTTGCAGAAACCTGACGTCATCTGCAGCGTCCTGCAAAAAACAAAACAGTCATTTCATCAACACTGAATTCATCAAAATCTGACTTTTTGACTTTTGTTTAACTGGATAAAAATGTCCATAAAAACTGGATACGGACGTGATCTCAGCTGAGTGATTAATGCAGTAACACTACCTTTAAATCATATTTAAATGTACTAAATTTCAGATGAATTTATCATATAGACTCCAATGTAAATATTGATACCTCAAATGTAGATATATAGACTGAAAAACAGAGATACAGTATGTTTAATCAGAACAAACTATGAAATATAAATAATTAGTCTTTTCTTAAACAAACTGGAGCAAAAGCTGCTGCTGTGTTTCCTGTTTAATATTTTAGTTGTTGTGTTTGGTCTGTTTTGGGGTCAAATAATCAGCCTGAAAACGACTAAATGAAGGAATTACAACTTCACACTGTTTGCCTGAAAACTCTGAAGTTTATCCTCAAAGGACAAAGTCGTATTCAGGAGGTCAAACGTCTAAATTTAGTGAATAAATCTTGAGATTGAGCAGCTGAATGAATCATTTTAGGGAACAGTTTTCCTCCTGACTCCTGCTGTATGAGACTCTGCAGGTTTTTGAAGGATAGAAATGAGGATTCAGGAGTTTTCTGGTTGTCAGAAACATTTGATAAAAACATGAAATGAATGAAACCGTCAACCCTGCCGGTGCCTTGCTCTGTCCATGAGCTGCAGCAGGGCGGGAGAGCTGAACGGTGTCGGAGCTGATGGATAATGTTGGACAGTAGAAAGTAAATAAAAGAAAACTGAGAGATGGAAAGTTTCAGTGAAGAGAGGACGGTGCAGCACTGAGCGGACGCTGTGATTGGCTGAGAGGTCACACCTGAGGACTTTCACATGTTTGACAAAGAGACATCGCTGTTGAAGCTGATTGGAGGAACAGACGGACGGATTGTGGATTCAACAGAGACTGAAACTGCTGAAAACTGATTCTTTGTGCCAACATGTAAAATATCTTTTTATTCTTTTAACGCCAAAAAAACTTCTGAACAGTTTTCAGTCTCATCAACCAGATGATGCACATATTGTATCATAAAATGGTAAAGTATGTTTATTTCTAATATACTAATTGCAAGAACAGAATGTTATCATGATTAGAATATAGAACTTACTGTATACAGTCAGTATTTAGTTTCAGACTCTGCAGTGTTTCCTGTGAGGCTTCCTGTAAATCTGCTTCTCTGCAGACTTTACTTGGAGTTTTAACCCACAATGTAAATGTGTTGTGATGTGAATGAGGTGAGAACAGTTCAATTCTCAACACAGAACACATGCACAGATCAGTGTTGCACTTATAAAACTTTTAGAACCTGAGATATCGTCTTTTTTGATTCCAAACACTCTTCTTCCTCATTAAACCTGGTTCCTACATTACCCACGATGCACCTGCACAGACTGTGATGTGTTATACTAGTAGCATGGAAGCAAATCATCGCCATAATCATTTGAATTATATCAGCAACTGAATAATAAATATTGACATTTAAATACCACTAAATATTTGACTTTGAAAACATTAAACATAAATCATCATGTTTCACTTTGTCAAATTCTCAATAGTCACTTTCAAACTTTATTTTCAGTATATATTTATTTTAAATCAATTCAGATCTAAAAATTCAAATCAAGTCACGTTAAAAAACATCAATCACATGATCAGGTCGGGAAAGCAAACGTCTGCTGTACATGAAGGTCATATAATAAATCTATTTTAAGGTCTGAGGAGCAAAAAAAATCTGAATTTAAGAAAATAAAAAATATTCAAAATAAAGTTTTTGAAAGTGACGATTGAGTGAAATTCAAACTATATAAATTCAGAAAGATTGTTTTCAAAGTCAAATATTTCGGTGCAGTAACTTCAGTGGTATTTAAATTTCAACATTTATTATTCAGTTGATGATATAATTAAAATGATTATGGTAATAATTTGCTTCCATAAAGCAGCAGCTGATGTATCCTGCAGCTGCTGCCTCAGCAGAGATGAAGAACTCCACACCTCAGATCCTTTTACTTCTCAAACTTATAGTCTTCAACCCCAACCCACGCGGTGACATCATCAGTGACGTCATCAAAAGGCTTTCTACTGGAAACACGCTGAGGTGGAAAGTTCTGCTCTTCTGTTTTATCAGTATAAAGTAAAAAACCTGCAGTTACAATAATGAAATATTTATAGTAGAGATCATAAAATCATGAAATAACATAAAAGTCTTTTAGAAAATTAAACATGAAACGTTTTCACTCGTATGAACAGATGTTACAAGAGATTTATCACCTGGAATAAAACAAAGTTTCTACTGGTTGTAATAAACTGAAATCACATTTGTGTTTCTGATGTTCATCAGTTATTCGTCTCTGATGAGACGAGGCTGATTTAGTGGAATATAACAGCTGCAGTACAGCTGTGCATCACTGCAGCAAGGTGAGACGTTCAACCACCAGAGGGCAGCAAAGACCAGAGTTTCAGGGGTTGATAAGTTATTCTTTAATGTTAAACATGTTTCTCTTCTGATGACGTGATTTGATTCAACAGAACATCAAACACTTTAGTTCATTAAAGTCTCCTCCACTCAAACATGTTGTTCTTCTTCTTGACTGTCATGTTGTTCTTCTTCTCTGTTTCTCTGAGCTCACCTTAAATCTCAGTTTAACACCTGCAGGATTGATGACGTCACAACCAGTTTGGAGCCAGTCGTGGTCCAGTATGTGACTTACACAAGTGTGATGTGGAAACTTGAAGCCTCCAGAGCACAAACACTGAGAATGGACTTTACAGTGAAGCAGTTCAACTCTGCAAACTAAACATATTTAAATATTTACACATTCTGGATGTTTAATGAAGGATGAGATGTCATTTGACGAATTTTTAACTAATAAATTAATCTTTTTTCATGGAAAACCGACATCAGACACACATTATTATTCCAAGCAGAGTATTTTTATATTCTTAAAACATGTGCGGAGGATCTTTAAAGTTCAGACAGTCTGTGACGACACAACTGACCTCAGTTAAAGTCCGTTTTGATTTTTTACATCGACTGTAAAACTTTTTTGGGTTTTTGTCAGAGCGACTCAAAAATGATGAGTTCTGATGGTGTTTATTGATCAGATTGATCGATTGGATTCATGTTCTACAGACACACTGTGAGATACATAATCAAAGTCTAAAAATACATCAAAGGAACTTTACAACATATCTGATATACTGTGCAAACTTTGTAAATGTGCATCACATAAGATAGATGATGTGGTTCAGTCAAACTGCTGATGTGAGAGTGGAAGAACAAACTGGTTTTAATGGTTTTAATGGTGACACGCTGTAAAGAGACAGTTTGATTTCTGATGGTGAATTAAAAGACTTTGTTGTCATTGTGTTGTAAATATAAATATGTTTAATAAGTGATTCTCTTCACAGCAACACTGTCTCTGTATTTGAACACTGGTGGAGTTTATTGATCCACAGAGAGCTGCTGAGGCTCAGTGACACCACTGGATCTGATTATTTCAAACATCTTCATTTCTTTTTAAAGCCTAAATGTTCCTGTTTTCATGTTTTAAAGTGTGAGTGAAGCAAACAGCTCCTCCTCTGACAGGATGTGATGCTGTGAGTGAACAGCAGGTGGCAGCAGACGCTCATGTTTCTGTTCCTCCAACACTTCAGTTTCACACAGTTTATATGTTCAGAGGTGGAAGAAATAAAATGCATCCTTTACTTTAGTAAAAGTAGTAAAACTACCATCAAATACTCCTTTACAAGTAAAAGTCCTGCATTCAACAACATACTGAAGCTCTGAGAAATAAAATGTAGTGAATCATGAAACAGTTGAGTGTTTCTCTCTGACATGTGGAGGAAAAGTAGAAGGTGTGTCCACCAGTCCTCCCATAACACAGTCTAACTGGTCCCAGTATGAATCTAACAGTGGACAGACTGGTTTGATGATGGTGTGTGTATATTCAGTATCTATATGTTGTACATTATTCTATAAAGCTGTTTCTCTCCTGATTGTTCTGGAAACTTTCATGTACATGAAGGATGATATTAAAATATATTTTGCTTCCATAATCTGCTTTTCTCTTGTTTGTCTCTTTGTGAGTCAAATCAGTTTTATTTATATCACCCAATATCACAAATTAGCCTCAGGAGGCTTTACAGTCTGTACAGCAACACAACATCCTGTCCTTAGACCCTCGAATAAGGAAAAACTCCCTAAAAACATTTAATGGGGAAAACAGGAAGAAACTTCAGGAAGAGCAACAGGACGGACAGACATACATTAGATGTTGTGTGAACAGAACAGAACCAGAAATACAAATTACAGAATACAGAATGGAACAGGATAACAAAATTATATTGGATTTATAATATATATATGAAGAATGTGATATACGAAGAGGATGAAGAGCAGCTTCCAGGTGCCACCAGAGCAGAATAGGACCTGAACCACGCGACCGTCATCACCATGGAGACGTGGCAGGAGGACAGACTACACATGCGCACAGAGGAGACTCACATCACACCATCACATACACGAGAGAAGAGACAAGAAAAGACATTATTCACACAGGAGAGAGAAGGATAAAAACTTCATTCAGAGAGAGAGACACGCGGTGAGGCTGAACTCCTGCAGGATGGAGAACCAGATCCAAAACCTCAAGAAATGGCAGCGACAGCAGGGAAGAAAAGCAGGTCCAGGATGGGTTCTGGTCCAGCTAGAGATGGTTTAGAGACGTGGTGAGAGGACAGGAGGAGAGAAGAGAGAGGAGCTCACAGCTTGGACGCTCATGAGTTTGTGGAACAAACAGAAGCTTAGAGAGATGCAATGTTTATCAGGACAGTTACAATAATCAATAATCTGATCAGCAGGATGACACTTAGTAAATTCACTGAGATAGAAACCGACCTGCCGCACAGTACAAGCTCATGAAGGACTCAATTAAAGGCAACTAATTGAAGGTTAAGGCACAAAGATGAGTTTTAAGTTTAGTGAGGACCAACCTGACTTTCACACACTTTCTTCTTCTGTCCTCATTTCTTCTTCGTGCTGTTTGAAGGTTCAGACACTTTCTGAAGAAAATTGACGTTTTCTCACTTTCACAGAAAAAGTAATTTTCATAAACTGTAAATGAGTTAAAATGTTTTAAAATAAGGAAATAACAGCAAACTACTCAGAACTCACATGATGGAACATTTAAAAACATCAGCACTAAATTATCTATAACTGTTGATATTTTTATGATGTAGAAACATTAAAAACAGCCTTTGATCTGTTGAAACCACATCCTGTCTCTGTGGTTATTTCCTGTTGAAGTTTACTTCCTCATTCTGTTCTCCTCGTGTTGCAGCTTATTTTCTCCGTCTAAAGGTATTTATTGTAACTTTATTCTGTTTGTATTGTGACAGTTTTCACTGTTTGACTCTTGAATGACTCTTTGTTCATCTTGTTAGTTTAGTTCCAGTAGAAACAGCAGAAATCTGTAGTTCAGAACTCTACTAACAGTCAACACAAATCAACACGGTGGAAGTTTTCCTCCATTTTAGTGTCACTGTTCAAAGTGTCCAATAACAGCTGACAGTACTGAGTCAGTGTTCACAGATCAATAACTTCCAACATTTGTCTTCTTTGTGGAGAAAAACAACAACCTGCTCTGTCTGTATTAGTGACAGCTACAAGTTCAAATAACTTTATTTGCTATTTACAAGAAGAAGAAACACAGAGAACACATGTGGGTCACATGCTGAGTAAAAATAGAGTTACAGTCCATAAAAAGTACAAACATAGAAGTAAAAACAGGTAAAAATATCTTAATCTACAACATACAGAGTGTGTGTGGCAGTGGTGGAGGAAGGGGTTAAATCTGTCCGGAGCTTTCAGACTCTGTGTGACGCTGATAGATGTGTAATGTAGCTCCTTTCTTCTGACTTTAATGAACAGCTGTGGCTGTCACACAGCAGCAGCATCCATACCTGTGTCTCCAGACTGGGAGACAGCGGTAACTTCATCAACTATTTAAACCTTCTGATGTGGCGTTGAGATCTTACGATAGAATTATTAACTTAAAGGCTTTTCTGTACAGAAAACAGGTGACCTGTTACACACAGATTCCAAGTTTATACAGTGAAATCATTGGGAGCAAAGCGGCCGTGCTCAGGATGAGTCCAGCACCATCAAAGCCCCCCCACCTTTACAGTCTCAGGTTGATGTTCTCACCAACGTCTCTCTAAACTGTCCTCTGACTGCAACCAGCGAAAGGCTAATCTGAGTCTCCTTCAGTTATTACAGTTCACTCACAGCAAGAAGCTCAGTGAGGCTCTGCACACTGTTCTGCCCTGAGTTTGGCTAGAAGACTAAATCTATGTGATGAGGATTTATACAGTCTGTCAATGTTTGACTTTAGCTGTTCCAGGTTCTTTATTGCAAAGGTCAGCGCTGTGCTGGGATCATATTTCTTTAAAGTCACTTCTGGTTAAAGATGAATTCAGAGTTGAGACTGTTTGTGAAGCAACTGAGATTTGAAATCTTCCTGCTGTGAGTTACATGTTTGTTCTTCCTACGTTTGGTTTCCTGGTTGAAGCTGCTGATTAATTTCACCTTCACTCATCAGCTTGATGAAAATGATTTTCAGCATCTAAAGGTAACGTAAGCAACAGGTTTCATCATGTTTGTGTCAGCGGGGGTTAAAATGATGTGACACCAGTAGAGATGGTGCTAGTAGTGATTTATTATGTTGCTTTGTTGAATACTGGTGGAAGGTTTGAAACCTCGTTAATCCTCTTTGACTCTAATTAGCTTTGCTAACAAGATGCTGTTTAGACAACAGAAACATCAGAGGAAACTCTGGAAAAGCTTCATTAGTCAAAATTCAGCCTGTTGACACACTAAGTGACCAGAAAAATAGAAACACCTGAATAATACAACAGTGATGCAATAAGTGTTAAGTTTTGTGGAGGTTCATTGGTTCTGTGGTTGTTGTTTTGGACTTAATCATTTTGAAAGATGTTTCCAATATTTAGTCGACCTCATTTTCATATATAGAGGAGAGAAACTTATTACAAACACCTGGACAATATAAGACAATCCAGTACAGTTGTTAAACAAGCCAGCAGCACTTGGACTATTGTCCTCACTAAGTGTTTAGTTACACAACACACTTCCAGTAAAGGTTGAAGAATAGTGACATCACAAACCTCACAAATGACCTTCAATCTACTTGTTTCAACAACTGTTGTATTTGACTGCAGTTGAGTTTCCTCCATCACTGGGTGTATTTCACAGCATCAGAGACAATAATGCAGGTCTTAATGAATGTTACCCCTGTGCCACACATTGTTCCATGTCTGCACTATTTTAACACTAATTCCAACAGTCAACCTTTCACTGTCTGTTGTTACTCTGAAAAATTACCTGCATATAACATGTAATATGTGCATCAATAATAATAAATTAGACTCAAATAAATACACAGTTGACACTGAGTGTTAAAGGCTCAATGTATGATGCTGCTGCTTTTCATAAATGAATGAAATAGATTATTAATAATTTGCTGTTTAGTTGTGCTTAATGTTGAGCAGTAAAAGTAAACCATGTTTTAATAGATGTTCTGCAGTGAATTTATTGTTCATCAAACAGTAAAATGTGCTGCAGTTATATTAGGAACACTGTCACTAGCTAGCAAGTCAACAACAGCTCACCAACCTGACAGATACACATTTTATCAGCTTTCAACACGTCACTAACTGCACTTAAACACAGTCATGTGATTATGTTCTGACAGTTTGACATCAAATGAACTCAAACGGTTTCAAACAGTCTTGAGTTTGTTTGTGTAAAACATTTTATTCATTGTCAGAGAAGTTTAGTGTCAGTATGAAGGGTCGCCCCATTCAGTCACCTTTAAACTGGTGCATGGTTTAATAACCAGTATCATGCTGGTAGTGAGGGAGACTTTGTTTCACAGGGGGTATGGTTAGTGATTAACAGCTAATAAAAAGTCATTAAATAATAAACTCTGAAATCTTTCTAAACTATATCACAGACAAACTGTTGAAAACATCTTTTCATTGATGATATTCAGTATTTTAACCAAGCTAAGAGCTGCAGCAATAGAAACTAAAGTTTATGTTGCTGCCAAACCTTCATTCAGTATCTTTATACTATATCAATATAAAATCAATGTCACATTATTGAGTCAGACAGTTTGTACTCTCTTATTCTGCCTGTTTTAATCTTTACTGTAGATGATGATGGTAATGTGCAACATCAATGTTCAATACTCCATAAATTTAACCATTAATCATGGAAATGTCTGTCCTTCAATCCTTACAATTTGTAAAAGTATAAATTCAAAGTAAATAAGTTAAAAGTGTCATTCAGTACAATCTCTAATTAAAACAGCAAGAAGTACAAATGACTCCATAGAAAACCAGAGTCCTCAGACTGATGATGAAGGACTGATGAAGGAGAATCAGCAGCAGTTTCTCTCTCTGTGTTTCCTCTGCAGGTGAAGCTACAAAGACTCTGTGACTGGATGTGGATCTGAATTCACCTGGTGAGTATTTTTATTTCTTCTGCCACACAGCTGACTCCACCAGCAGCTCATCTCCATTAAATGTGTTCTATAGTGGTAAATGAAAAGCCAACAGAGAACTGGAACCTTCTGAAAGTAAAACATTAAACATTAAACCTCAGTGGAAATGAAGAATAATGTCTTACTTTGCTGCCATCTGGTGGTTGAATCAAGAATGACGCCGTTGTAACTGCAGTGCTGGTGTGATGTGCAGCTTGTTGTAATGAATGAGCTTGTTGTGTTTGTGTGAAGGTGTTTCTCTGCTATGGATCAGTGTGAGGACAGAGAGGAGGGAGTCCCTCCCTCTAAAAGGCGAAGGAAACATGACAGCCAGACCAAAGCTCAGAGGTGAGATGAGGATCTCTAACTGTCCATCACTGTTCTCCACTCACATCACTCCACCATCATTATTCACACTCAGAGCTCTGTGTGTGTTGTGTTGAAGAACAAAGAAGCAGCACAGACCAGACTCTGCTGGAACCGGACCTGGACCTGGACCTGGACCTGGACCTGGACCTGGACTTGGACCTGGACCTGGACCTGGACCTGGACCTGGACCCAGCTGTGTTTCCATGAAGAGTGACTGGTCCATGGATAAAGATATACATTTTAAATCTGGACAACCTGCTGATGGAAGGTCAGAATGTAAAGCTGCAAAGACTGAACAGACTTTTCATTTCTATCCAACATGCACATTTATCAGAGCTGTTGTTGTTTCAGGATCCAGCAGCAGAGACCAGACTCTCCTGGACCTGAACCCAGCTGTCTGTCCTTAAAGAGCGACCGGTCGAAGGAACGTTTAATTCATTTTAAAGGAGGACGTCCATCTGCTGATCAGATGTAAGCTGTAACTGACAGTAAATGTCGGGTTATTCTAGAAAAGAACTGGTTTGTGTGACGTGTTGTCCGACCACATCAGTGAAAAGCCGGCCGTCATAGAGAGGGAGGAGACGTGATAATCATTTAAATATGGAGATAACAGATCACATGTTCAGACAGTCTCTCCTGGAAGACATTCATGGTGTTGCACTCAGTTGTTCATATGTGAAGTGACATAATATGATTTATTTATACATTACAGACATAAAAAACATGTTAAAGTGAAAACATTTATTTCCAACATGGTCCCAAGATGTTAAAAGACAAAACACAAGACATACAACATAAAACTGAATCACCACAAATTAAATAAAATAAACGCCCACATCAAAATACAAAGTACAACAAAGACGATTTGATGGCTGACGTAAAAATGGAATTGCAGATTTCATTATAAACCTGTGACCATGTTCCATAAATAAGTCCTGACCTGACTTCTATAAGCTCCTCTCATTTTTAACAGCTGGATGTGTAACAGGAGGCTGTTCCACAACACGGCAGCAGCTTAAAAAAAGGAACTTCTGGCTACATTATTCACTGGAGGGACTTTATATGAACACACACTGGCCCTGGTGTTATAGCCATGCTGAGTATGTTCCATTGTTATCTGTGAAGTATTGAGGAGCAAACTCATTGATAATGTTGAACATATGATGCAGCTTCTGTTGTTCTACTCTGAGCTGTACTGGCAGCAGTCCTACACTTCTGAATTCATCACCAACATGAGTTAAAGAGGATACATTTAATAAATACTGAATAATATTATTTTGCATCACCTGCAGTTTGTTCCTAAATGTAGATGTCAAACCACTGAACCAATCAGAACAGGCAGAATCAAACTGACGCTGTACCAATGAGGACATGAGAAGTTTCTTAACAGAAAAGTTAAAAAGAGCCTTAGTCTGTAAAACAGGAACTTAAGTTTGCTGCCACTCTTAGATAATATTTTATCAACAACAGATTCACGGGACAGTGACTGGTCCAATATTATTCCTAAGTATTAGACATAATATAATAAAATTTCAGTTCCATTACAAAAGATTTTCAGTGTATTTGTTCTTGACGTCTTTGTTCCAAACAGGATTGACTGGGTTTTACCCAAATGTATTGAAAGCTTGTTATCTATGAGCCACTCTCTCACACTTTCTGATAAATTACTAAGAGTTGTGAATTTCACTGACATCATTCCCAGATAGCAGTAATGTAGAATCATCAGCATACAGCAGCAGCTTGCATGTCACAGCAGCTGTCGTATCATTTATATACATAAGAAATAAGAGGCCTTAAAATAGAACCATGCAGCACCACACATGTAATATCCTGAGGTTCTGATAGAACCACTTCAACATCACAGACTTGAGTTCTTCCTGTCATGTAAGAAATAAACCATTTTACAGCAGTATGTCCAAACACCATGCACTGTAACTTTGACAACAGTACAGAATGATTCACTGTGTCAAAAGCTTTCTGCAAGTCAGCATAATTTCCTTCATCAAGGTTTTGACTAATAAAATCAAACAAATGAATAAGACAGGTGTCAGTAGAGTCTGCTGCTGTAAAACCAGACTGAAGCTCATACAACAAACTGTGTCTGAATAAATACTCCTCAACCTGCTCAAACACAAGACATTCAAAAACCTCAGACATGACTCCTGCCTACTTTCTCATTTACACACACTTGAATGTCATTTTCATACTGGGAGCTGCCCAGTTCAACCCGTCTGATACAAGCAGACACTGAACACTTCCACTGGAGCAGCTGGAGGGTGTAGCTGCCTTGCTTCAGGGCACTTCAGCGGTGTACAGTGAGGGAGGGAGAGCTGTATGGAGGGTTGTTGTTCAGAGCTGTTGGGACTAAACCAAACTGACTGATGAAGCAAAACACTGAGCTGAAAGCTACAAACAGACTGAGCTGTTGATTCTCAGTGGGATCAGCAGGACTAGTAAAGCTTTATCACTACAGGGAGTCATCTGATTCTCTGTTCACATCCAAATATCACTTGATGGACCTTTAGCTTGTGTTTGTCTCTGTGTGGACAGACATAATGTGAGCTCATTCTTCATGATTCCTCCACAGAGTGGACCAGGAGAGCTCAGAGGTTCCCAGTGGTCAATCTGCCCAGCAGCATCAAACACACCTGGACTCCATATTTATGGTCTGTACATGTACAACAACTAATTTTACATCTATTCTGTTCACAACCATCTCCATGCTGCACTTTGTAGACCAGTGGATTGGCAGTCTGTTCTACATGGATCTGATATTTGCTTCATGATTTCAGTTTGATTGTGTCATTCATATAGTATTCTGTTCCAGCTGCTGGAGGAGAACATCGTCATTTTTGTGAAGAACGAGCTGAAGAAGATGCAGAAGGTTCTGAGTTCAGATTACCCAGAATGCTTAGAGAGTCAGAGGGAGGGTGAGGAGGTGTTGGACAGTGAGGAGGAAGAGCAGAGGAGGAGCAGCAGAGAGGCATTTCAGAAGATCACACTGCACTTCCTGAGGAGAATGAAGCAGGAGGAGCTGGCTGACCGTCTGCAGAACAGTAAGAGGATTTATATAAAAATTTAACATGATGACTAAATGAGACATTAATGATGGAGGAAAATATTTTTATAGTCTTTTGAAATATTTACTAATACTAATTTATTCATTGATTCTGTTTCCTGTTTGTTCATACAGAATCTCCTGATATGTTTAATCATAAACTCAAGTCTAACTTGAAGAAGAAGTTCCAGTGTGTGTTTGAGGGGATTGCTAAAGCAGGAAACCCAACCCTTCTGAATCAGATCTACACAGAGCTCTACATCACAGAGGGAGGGACTGCAGATGTCAATGATGAACATGAGGTCATACAGATTGAAACAACATCCAGGAAAACAGACAGACCAGAAACAACCATTAGACAAGAAGACATCTTTAAAGCCTTACCTGGGAGAGATGAACCAATCAGAACAGTGATGACAAAGGGAGTGGCTGGCATTGGGAAAACAGTCTTAACACAGAAATTCACTCTGGACTGGGCTGAAGACAAAGCCAACCAGGACATACACTTCACATTTCCATTCACTTTCAGAGAGCTGAATGTGCTGAAAGAGAAAAAGTACAGCTTGGTGGAACTTGTTCATCACTTCTTTACTGAAACCAAAGAAGCAGGAATCTGCAGGTTTGAAGAGTTCCAGGTTGTGTTCATCTTTGATGGTCTGGATGAGTGTCGACTTCCGCTGGACTTCCACAACAATGAGATCCTGACTGATGTCACAGTGTCCACCTCAGTAGATGTGCTGCTGACAAACCTCATCAGGGGGAAACTGCTTCCCTCTGCTCGCCTCTGGATAACCACACGGCCTGCAGCAGCCAATCAGATCCCTCCTGAGTGTGTTGGCATGGTGACAGAGGTCAGAGGGTTCACTGACCCACAGAAGGAGGAGTACTTCAGGAAGAAATTCAGAGATGAGGAGAGGGCCAGCAGCATTGTCTCCTACATCAAGAGATCACGAAGCCTCCACATCATGTGCCACATGCCAGTCTTCTGCTGGATCACTGCTACAGTTCTGGAGGATGTGTTGAAAAGCATAGGGGGAGGAGAGCTACCCAAGACCCTGACTGAGATGTACATCCACTTCCTGGTGGTTCAGTCCAAACTGAAGAAGGTCAAGTACGATGGAGGACGTGAGACAGATCCACAGTGGAGTCCAAAGAGCAGGGAGATGATTGAGTCTCTGGGAAAACTGGCTTTTGAGCAGCTGCAGAAAGGCAACCTGATCTTCTATGAATCAGACCTGACAGATTGTGGCATTGATATCAAAGCAGCCTCAGTGTACTCAGGAATGTTCACACAGATCTTTAAAGAGGAGAGAGGGCTGTACCAGGACAAGGTGTTCTGCTTCATCCATCTGAGTGTTCAGGAGTTTCTGGCTGCTCTTCATGTCCATCTGACATTCATCAACTCTGGAGTCAATCTGCTGGCAGAAGCACAAACAACATCCCAGAAGTCTGAAACAAGAAAAGACAAATCTGCAGAGACACACTTCTACCAGAGTGCTGTGGACGAGGCCTTGCAGAGTCCAAATGGACACCTGGACTTGTTCCTCCGCTTCCTCCTGGGTTTTTCATTGCAGAACAATCAGAATATCCTCCAAGGTCTGCTGAAACAGACAGGAAGTAACTCACAGACCAATCAGGAAACAGTCGAGTACATCAAGATGAAGATCAGTGAGGATCTGTCTGCAGAGAGAAGCATCAATCTGTTCCACTGTCTGAATGAACTGAATGATCGTTCTCCAGTGGAGGAGATCCAACAGTATCTGAGTTCAGGAAGTCTCTCCACAGATAAACTGTCTCCTGCTCAGTGGTCAGCTCTGGTCTTCATCTTACTGTCATCAGAAAAAGATCTGGATGTGTTTGACCTGAGGAAATACACTGCTTCAGAGGATGCTCTTCTGAGGCTGATGCCAGTGGTGAAAGCCTCCAACAAAGCTCTGTAAGTACACAGACAGTTATTTATTGATTCATTTATTGAAAAGATATTCAAAGAGGAGAGAAATATAAATGTTTCATTAAATATTTTTTCCAATTGTTTATTGTTGTCTCTTCAGACTGAGTGGCTGTAACCTTTCAGAGAGAGGCTGTGCAGCTCTGTCCTCAGTTCTCAGCTCCCAGTCCTGTAGTCTGAGAGAGTTGGACTTGAGTAACAACAACTTTCAGGATTCAGGAGTGAAGCTACTATCTGCTGGATTGGCGAGTCCACACTGTACACTGGAAACTCTCAGGTCAGATCATGTTTGTCTCAACTGATAACTATAAATACCATACAGTTTATTCAACGTCTCTCATGTCAGTATTTCTGAATCTCCTCTTCATCAAGATTTTAAATATTACTGTGTAGAAAATCTGACATATGTTTCTCTACTTCAGCTTCATGTACTGTCCAGCACAAACAAAACATCTTTGATTAACATGAAGAAGCTTGTCATGTTTTGATACCATGTGATTTATGTTACTGAATTACTTTTTATCCTGATTAATTGATTATTAACTGTCACATCTCTGGCTGGTTTAAAACAGATCACCAAAGATCATAGCCAGTTCTTTGAAGAGATTACATATCATCAGAGTTTAGACCTATTTCAACACAAATGTTATTTGTCTTCTTGTTTATTATTGTCTCTTCAGACTGACTGACTGTAACCTCTCAGAGAGAAGCTGTGCAGCTCTGTCCTCAGTTCTCAGCTCCCAGTCCTGTAGTCTGAGAGAGCTTGAGTTGAGTAACAACAACTTTCAGGATTCAGGAGTGAAGCTACTGTCTGCCGGACTGGAGAGTCCACACTGTACACTGAAAACTCTCAGGTCAGGATTTAACTGTTCAACTGATCACCATTTAAACTGTAATGTATATGAGGAGATAAAAACCTGGGCTTTTCTCTATTCAAGTTATTTTCAGACCAGTTATGTGTTTATAGTTTGTGAATAACTTTCTTTTTATATATTTTTATTAGTTTTGTTCTGTCTCTGCTGTTGGAACCTGAAATACCAGAGAGGAGTTTTAAGATCCAAAAACTGAATGAAGAACTGTGTAACTGGCCTAAAGTAAAACACATAGAGACAGTTATTCAGTGAGCAGACTTTTAATAGTTATAGTTTCTTTTAATTTCAGAACATTATCTGTGCTGGAATGATAGTGATTTTTACTCACCATGGTGATATAACAGTGCATCCTAGCTGTGGTTAACCACCAATTAATTCATGTTTTGTTTCAAACAAACTTAAAACTCTGGATGATTCCTGAAACCGAATAGAGTCAGAAATATTTCCTTACTGTTTTTCCACAACATTCAGTCCTTATATGCCATATTAGTTGGGATTGTCCTGTATTCAACTGTGAGCATCTGTCACCTGCAGCTCTTCATCTAGTCAGCTCACTGTGGTTGTTTCTTCTTTCACTATTCTTTTATTTAGACCTATTTTTATGCAGTGACAAGGTAGCAGTCCCTAACATCATGTTCACTAAGGTTACAGGAAGCTGGAACAACTTCACAATAAAAGTGTTACAGTGGTTAGCCATTTGAATCGAAAAGTAGTGACTGAAAGTGTTAAGTTTAACTCTAAAGATCACAGAAACACATTGGTGATGACAGTAATAAACACATGATCTCAGATCATGTGACGTGTGTCATTTTGTGTCTGCAGTCTGTCAGGATGTCTGATCACAGAGGAAGGCTGTGCTTCTCTGGTCTCAGCTCTGAGCTCCAACCCCTCCCATCTGACAGAGCTTGACTTGAGGTACAATCATCCAGGAGCTTCAGGAGAGAAGCTGCTGTTTGCTGGACTGGAGGATCCACACTGGAGACTGGACACTCTCAGGTATGGACAGACAGGTGGACAGGTTTGTTAGTGTGAATCAGTTTAAACAGTCCTGGCATCTGTCCAGACTACAAACTGCTGAGTCTGAAAAGAAAGAGGGAAATGCTTTAGATTACAGCCCCCAACGTACAGTGTAATTACTCCATAGCTGTGTAATCTTTTGTACTAACGATGTACCAGTACAGTAGCTACCAATATATATTTATCACTGGTGGCTGGTGACTCAAAAAATGCAGAGGACAGGAGGAAAATCAACATGGAATCTTACAACAAACTGCATCATACTATATCATTGCCCCCCACCCAATGAAATCAGAGGGGTGGGGGGCAATTTTATATGGCAATAAAACAATTTGCTTTCAAAAAGAAAAACCCCTGAGTTGTGAAAAGGATGCTTCTTTAAAGACATTTAGCATATACATATTGTTTCTAAACAAAGAAGTGCTCATTTTAGCCATGGAGTGGTTCTGAATGTGTCATTTTACCCACAAAGTGAAATTCAAATTTATAGTATTGTTCTATTGTGACAAGAGATTTATGTTCTCATCAAAAACAGACAACATATCACATGATTTACACGTGTTTCCTGTGTATTTTCTGAGTATACAGAAATATATAAAGTACCACAAAGCTTATAATGTGATGCAGGAACAGATCAGTGCTGAATACTAGAGAGAATGAACACTAAAAACATTCACAGATCTAAAAGTGTAGGTTCACATCAGAAATTATTAATGCATGTATCAAATACATGACTTACACACTCTTATTTATATGCAGGACATACAAAACATAATCTACAAAGCTGACATGTCAACACTTGTTATTCTAGTTACTTTAAGCTTATTACTCAATATACGACTCAGCTTAAAAATCAACTGAAGAAATTTTCATAAGCAAGCAGCCACACCTCCTGCACACTCATTCACTAATCACACAACATCAACAGGTGACTGAACATTCACTCAATTAAAGACAGGATCAATTCCAAATGAATTAGTGAGTCTAGACAGCTCACTGTAACTTCAACAAGCAAACTACCTACAGCACATTATATGATCTCTGCTGCATTCTTGTTGTTCTTGAATTACCGGGTACCTATTCTATTATTACAGAGTGTGTGCGACGTACTGAGCAATAATCTGGAAATTTGGGAAGAATTTAGAGAGAATTAATACTCGTTATTATTTAACTACTAGGTACCTGTTATGTTATTACAGGGTACAGTATGACCATAAAACTGAACAAAAATCTGGACATTCAGGGAAGATGGAGTGATGACTTCTTCAGCACTTAATAAATCTGATGTGATTTTATTTCAAAATGACCTTATTACCAATAAAACAGCCAAAACACATTGCTCCTTTTTCATTTTGGGATACTTAAAATAACTACAGGGTGAATTTGTGGGTTTACTTCAGAACAAAGGTCCAGGGGATAGTGTATTTTCATGGATGCTGTCATTCACCTCACCAGCAAACTTCATCACTTGACGCTCGTTTATGGCATCTTGGCTCCGCCTACCATTGGCGGACAGAATTCACCCACCAAAGATGTCACTCACTTGTGTGTAAACACATGTTGAAGTCATTAAAATGTTGAAAGTTTTCTCCCTGGCAGTTGTTTTCGTCCAGCATTTGGAGTCCTCAAGGTGCAAGCTTATCCTTTCTTCAGCTCTGTGCATGGTCTCCTTTCATCCCACGAAATAAATATATAACTACAGCTAATATAAATATAGCTAAAGATAAAACATGAGGTATGAATCAGAACGCATATGTATGGTTCATATACTCTTCTGATTGCAAACTGTGTAGTTAATTTAGTTTGTTCTGCCATGTTCTGAGGCAAGTAAAGCTGTTTTCATATTGTCCTCTGTAGTTACAGAGTAAGTTATGTTGGTTGTTCCCCCCTTGTTACATTTAGTTACAGGGTAATTACAGGGTGTGCAGGCTGTCATCTAAAGCACTGATAGTTCCCCCCTTGTTACATGTAATAACAGGGTAAGTACAGGGTATGCAGCAGGGCCGGACTGGGAAAATCATTCAGGCTGGGAAATAAAGCGTGAAATATAGCCCCAGTCAAGTCACTTTTTAAGTGGGGGGTCTGAGGGTCCCCACTAGGAAAATATTAGTTACAAAGACTTGATTTCCTGCATTCTGGTGAATTTTAGTGCATGTGAATAACAAACTAATGAGCCAACAACTGGTTAGTACAATGTATTGTTATGAACCTCAAATAGAACCAAAGGTGCATATCATACGACAGAAGGACTAATTTTTAACCAATATTTATTAAATAATAAATAACTAAATAAACAACCAATATACTAACAAAATAGAAAATGTCTTGTACCTGCAGGTTGCTCTGAAGTAGTGGGCTTCTGTACTACTGTGGCACCAATGCTTCTCTCTCCACCTTCAAAAAGAAAAAAAAGCAAGAGCACAGCACAGCATATCTTTTAATGTACCAATATAATACAGTTAACAACTCTCTCTCCACCTATTCAAAGAACAGAGCAAGAGCACAATACCCTCCTCAGTTTACTGATAGACACTAACAGTTACCCATCAATGGTTAAAATAGCCCTTTAACCAACACAAACATTGAATAACACAGATCTTTAAGTTTAAACAAATTACAGTAGCCTGAATAGTGACAGAAGACGTTGTGTTGTCTTAGTAATTTCAAATTATGAGCTCAAAGCATGAACTCACTGACTGAAATTTTCACCATAATGCATTAATATTCAAATAATATTGACCACATTAACTTGACTAGATATGCCAATTATGCCATCAATGTTTTTGAGGAAATTAGAAAGGGAACTACCACTTTTATTGCTGATTGTCCAGTTTGTTTGCTGTTTTAACATTAACAAGGGACGATGACACATCGGTAACATTAGCTACATTAGCTAGCTAGCACGTTTATTTACTGACTAACCTGGCGGCATTTAACGGCATCTCCTGCAAGTGCTTTTCTTTTTTTCTCCCTCTTTGCTCCACCCTTCCTCTTTTTTCCACCATCCATCTTGCTGCTCAGTCATTTAGCCTTTAAATGCACCTGCTGCCAACTACTCTCTCTCTCTCTCTCTATCTGTCTATCTATCTATCTATCTATCTATCTATCTATCTATCTATCTATCTATCTATCTATTTCTCTCTGTCTCTGTCTCTCAATTCAATTAAATTGGTTTTATTGGCGTGGCTGTATACAATACAACGTTACCACTGGCGACTGGTCATTGGGGCACAGCCAGAAAGAACTGCGCAAACAAGTGATGTTATCAATTTTCAAATTTTTATCTGCTATAATTTATTATCTATGATTATAGCATATTCATAAATTGCATTATATAATATATGTTAGGATTTTAGTTCATTTTTAATTGTTCCCTGCATTGCTGCCTCAGACTGCGTTTTCCTGATTTCGTGTCCGCAGCGGGCCTAGTGGCTGGTGTGAATGTGGGGCTAGCCCCTCTCTCACAATGTAATGTGTCTTGTATGTGGGAAAATATGAATACGCATGCTCAGAGTGTTACAGTGTATTCAATGTAGATCACATGAAATTGATGACCAGTGGGGCAGACAGCCTGTAGCCCCACTAAAACGTCATTTCATATTTCACAGTTGATTGGCTCGCTGTCTGACAGATAGCCAATCAGATAGCTCTCTGTCAGACAGATAGCCAATCAACTGTGAGATATTTCAAATGACGTTGCAGTGCGGCTACAGCGCGAGCTTGGAATTTACAGTCGGCCAAAAAGAGGGGAGACTTTCTCAGCTAACGCCAGCTAACTTAAAATAAAAAATAAAGTGGATTTCATACTCGAGCACAGGGTCTAAACTCTTTATTTGGAGGAGAAACTGGAATTAAAGCGCCTCGGAGCCCACCAGCCACGGAATACTGTCATCACTCAAACTGCTGGTAAAATTAACCGCGGGTTTAACGTGGTGAAGTTTGCCGGGAGGTTGACCAATGAGATTGCTTGGTCGGAACTACGTGTTGTGTAATTTAGATTTGTGACAGTGGTGACGTCACTTGTGTAATTTCTCTTTCACTCAGTTCATTTCAGTTCAGTGAGGCTTTATTGGCATGAGCATATTAAAGTACAGTGTTGCCAAAGCACATTGTACAAAGTAGTACAAACAGGGGCAGGTACAGGTTTTAACATCCAAACAGTAAAACATTATGTTAACTTTACAGTTTGAAAACAACAATAATGTCAACAATGTTTTGTAATGCAAATTACATAAATAAATACACAAAAGAAAGAAAACTGAACTAAACTGATGGATATCAGCAATAGTGATAATAATAATAATCATAATAATGGTTTTGATATTAAAAAATATATATATATACACACATAAATATGTGTCTGTGTGTGTGTATGTATATGTGTGTGTGTATATGTATATGTGTGTACGTGTGTATGTGTGTACGTGTGTGTGTGTGTGTGTGTGTGTGTGTGTGTGTGTGTGTGTTTAGAGTGTGTGTATATGTGTGTGTGTGTGTGTGTGTGTGTGTGTGTGAATATATGTGTGTGTATGTGTGTGTATGTGTGTGTTTAGAGTGTGTGTGTGTGTGTGTGTGTGTATGTGTGTGTGTGTTTAGAGTGTGTGTGTATGTGTGTCTGTGTGGAAATGATGATGATAATAATAATAATAATCCTACTTAAGTAAAAGTAAATAAGTAATTACTTTTAAATGTACTTGAAATATTAAAAGTAAAAGTACTCACACAATGGGTTGTCTCTTAATGTCCAGGCCTGTATTTCAATAAAAACCATAGTATGGGGCTGCGTTACCCTGTTAGGTAACATATAATCTACAGAATTATCAATTAGAGCGTGAAATGTATCACAGAGGGTAAGCATAAGTACGCTAACCTTTACAATAAACAGAAGTTGTTGCTGGTAAGTATTACTAATGGCATCTGCAGAGGTATAAGAATTACTAGTAGTAACATCTGTATTTTCTAATATCATTAGGCAGAACCAATAAAGAAGACGGTTATATCTTCAAATCTGGTTAAATTCTGGTGTTATATACTCCGATACAGACAGTAGATGGCGGTGTGGCTTTCAGTCTGTCTGGAAAACCAACGAAGGAGAGGAGTGATGTTTAACGTTGTGGGCTCAGACTGACCACAACTTTCTCTGCTAAAGAGCTCAGAAGAAAATACACAGCAGTGTTTCACATGAACTGACTGGACAGTGCTGGTCTGTAAACTCACAGCCCCCCCACCAACACTCTTGGAACCGATCCATATTAAACGTGAACCTTGTAATCGTGACCGCTACACGGCTAATGTAAAACAAAGAGCTTATGCCTGCGGTAAATTACGTTCACTAAAGTGTTTGTTTTTACCACCGACAGGTTCAGATTGTTGTTATAAGTGTGTGACGACATTATGAAGGATTCATATAGAGACAGAGCTGCTGTTAAAGGGTCAGATCGTTTCTGTTAAACCAGAGAAAGTTTAACCAGACTCCACTGAACATGTTCAATTATCTGCAAAGACAAGACTAATTTGACCTGCACTATCTAGGCAATGTGCAAGTGCAAACTTGTCCATTAATACTAATTTCACAACCTAGAAAAGCTAGACCCTATATTACATTGTAAATGAAGTCCAGCTAGCATGTGTGACAAGCTAACCTAACTTACCACCTTACCTTCCCATGGAAGTTAGCTAAATAATGAAAGCACCGTTGTCTTTTCTGGCGACTGCTGTATATTAACATGTACTTCGCTAGATTAGAGCATTCATAACATGATGTCAGTGAACTAAACTAATATAACCTTGGCTAACATGTATAAGCCCAAGAAAATAACTTAGCATAGCAAGAGCTCTGCTCACCTCAATGTGTTTCTTTAGATTTGAAGGTGAATTTTTGAAAGCCAGTAGTTGTTTTCTTTGAGGCAGACAGTTGATTCCTGGAGCTTATATATTTAAACATTTCCTTCAAATAGGGCCAAGGGTGGCTGGACTCAGGGGGCTCAGTCTCTGGGTCCATATTGAATGTTCAAATCACAACTGCTGCTTCCAAATGCGCGCTCTGCTGTCATTGGAGGCCGGGATAGTTGTTTTTTTTAAATAGATGCACAATGTTTCCAAAGTCAACGAGTAATCGTGTTAAATAATCGTGATTATGGTTTTTGCCATAATGGAGCAGCAGTAATATCATGTCCATGTTTGCATGCTGAAAGAGAACGTGCTGCTCTGACCCCCCTCCTCCTTTCAGACTGCAGCCTGCTGGAGTCCGATACTTGACACCAGGTCTGAGGAAGTGTAAGTGTGTTTTTCATTTCATTCATCAAAACAAAGCAAACTTCAAACTGTGACATCACTCATTCACATCCTACTGAGGATGAAGATGATGTCATCATCAAACAGATGATCGATCAATAACTGCAGCTGTATTGTGTCTCGTTCTCTCCATCAGATTTCTGTCAACTCACACTGGATCCAAACACAGCACACAGAAAACTCAAACTGTCTGACAACAACAGGAAGGTGACACATGTGAAGGAGGTTCAGTCATATCCTGATCATCCAGACAGATTTGATTACTGGGTTCAGCTGCTGTGTAGAAATGATCTGACTGGTCGCTGTTACTGGGAGGTCGAGTGGAGAGGAACAGTTACTATATCAGTGACTTACAGAGGAATCAGAAGGAAAGGAAACAGTAAAGACTGTTTGTTTGGATGGAATGATCAGTCCTGGAATCTGCACTGCTCTGATGATGATGGTTACTATGTCTGGCACAATAAGAGACAAACATCCATCTCCTCCTCCTCCTCCTCCTCCTCCTCCTCCTCCTCCTCCTCTGTCTCTGGCAGAGTAGCAGTGTATGTGGACTGTCCTGCTGGCACTCTGTCCTTCCACAGAGTCTCCTCTGACACACTGATCCACCTCCACACCTTCAACACCACATTCACTCAGCCTCTGTATGCTGGGTTTGGGCTCTTTTCTCGTTCCTCAGTGTCTCTGTGTGGTCTGGAGGAGGAAGAGTCTCCTCCTGTTAGAGAAACTTTCTCACTGCTGACCAGATAGTTCAGTCTGTACAGGATCACACACAGCTGATGGTATTTAGTACCAACATGATCTCTCACTGCTTGTAAATGTAAACATGGTTTCCACATGATTGACAGTTTGTTTGTAAAATGAATCAAATGATAAACTGAGTCCAGTTGTTGTTGTTTTCTGTTGTTAGTGTATTAGAAAGGCTTGAACTGTAATGGGATAATGGGAATGGGATCTTCACAATGTTTAGTTGTAGTTCTTCTAGTAGTTTCATAGTAACTGTGTTACCTGATTCCTTCACTTATTTAGAGATCACATGACAAATGATGGTCAGAACAACAGGCCTCCTATTGGCTGGTTAAATGAACACCTCTAATGGTGAAGGCTGAGGCTCAGCAGCTGGAGTGTGGCTGCTCTTATGCTGCGTTCATATCATATTGGAATGATGCTAATTATGAGATTCTGACTTGTAAATAGAATTCAGGTCAACATTCAAGTGGTAATTATGAAGTGGAAAAGCTGAAAGCTCTGATATTTACTGGATATGCTGGATTATTGTCAATAACAGTATTTTTGAGCCTCATTCCACCAACTTTGTAATCATGCAGCCGTCTTGATTTGTTGTGTGACATGAACGCTGGCGAGTTGTAAACATGGGAATCTTTCCCGCCTCTACCATCCATCCCATATGATGTGAACACAGCATTAGAGATGAGAAGTCCAGGAGCTGTTGTGTGTTTCTGACATTCCTGTGTAGAGAATAAAGTTCATGATGATCAGTAGCTGATGTTAGTTTTCTCCATTTATTTTTGTGTGTGTGCATGTTAATTCATATCTAATTTCATATAGTAGATTGAAGGTATTTGACAGTTTCAGGACTGTTTAAAGTGTCAGTTTAATGTGTTTAGCTCACATTCAGTCTGACAGCTGTTGTTCATTGACTGTTTCTAAATAAGTTGTGCATCATCAGCACTCAGCTGTCATGTGTGATTAAATCCAGCAGGTGTCACTGTTTATTCCTTTGGTTAATTCATCTGGATTTGTTGAAAATAGTTTGTATTGAAAGGAGGTTTTATGTTTTTGGTTTCAGTTTCTGTGTAAATATTCATTTAAATATTCACTATAAATTGATTCCAGTTTGGTATTATTATTATCATCATAGCCGTTATTGTTATTTTGTATTATTTTGTATAATTGCAAGTCACTTTTGTATTTCCTCTATTTTTTCTATAGATAAACACAAATCCTCATCATCAGCTTTATGATCCAAGATGTTAATAAAGTCTATCTGCAAATACTTTTTACTATCTACTATGTTTCTATTTAATTCTATTAATTTACTATTTAAATATCTTATAAATGGATTTTGTATTTCTCCACCATGATTAATTCCTGGCAGTGTGGAGGACATTTAGAAACATTTAGTCCTTCATGTTTAATAAAATGTATAAAATATAGAATATAATTGGATAATTACATGAATAAAATCTAAATAATGATACATATTATTTATGTTGTTGTATTCTGGGTATTTCTAAAATCCTGGCTACAGCCCTGAATATATACACCAAAATAATGTATTACAAACAAACAATGGAGAAAAATGAACACGTAACCATGGAAACAATCCAAAAGAAGAATCCAGTTGGATGCATGGACAGGTGTTTGCTCCTGAGAGAGACAGTCACAATATATTCAGTTTAAAATGTGTAAAAGAAGAGTAAGATCTGTTGAGAAATGTGTTGAGCGGATCACAGACATCTGAGTGTGCAGCTTGTTCTGCTCTGTGATATTTACTGACAAAGATCTCAAACATTGCTCAGTGAATTAATGGAGCATCATGCTGCTGTCAGGGTGGATGTTCTCTCTCTGTTTGGGTCTGTTCAGGTCCAACACAGTCTGGATCAGGTCTAATTATCCTCAGCTCTGTTTCACATCAGGACTCTTTATTTTTAACATTCATTGATGCATGTTGGCTTCAGGAAGGTTCTCCATGGGTCAGTCTCAGACCTCCAGACTGATAAATGTTTTCCATCCTTACAAGAAGAAAAAACAGCAGAAAACACTGAAAACTGTTTTTACATGAAAAGAATCAAATGTAAAGATTTGGAATATATTTGCACAAAGAATCATTTTCCAGCATCTTCAGTCTGTTCTGTTCTATATAAATTATTAGTCACCTGCTGCCACTCAGAGTTAAACTGACTTGTAATTGACATGAAACACAGCTGTAAATTCCTCCACATGTGCATCACAAGGCCATCTAGTGGACTGATAGTAGAACAACAGCAGCTGATTGCAGCTTTCATGGAAATCAAATGAATTGAACAGACAGACAAACATCCTGATATTAAAATACAAAAAGAGACAGACAAACACTGTGAAGGTATTTCAACAATATTTCCAACATCTGGAGGCTGACAAACATTCTGTCTGACACACAGTCATTCTTCATCCTCCCACCAGATGGAGCCAAACTCAACTAACTTTCACATCCTACACATAGTGTCTGGAAGAACATTGTTCTGATCATTTCTGTCTGGATTGATATGGATATTAGCAGCATTAATATCAATGCACACACATGAACTTTAAAGAAACTTGTTTCAGTTTTACTGGATGAAACAGTTTGTGACAGAGAACAGAGCTGCTTGTCTTCATACAGTGAAGTTGGTTTGAATCAAAGATAAACAGCATGTTCTCTCACATCAAAAGGATTATGTGCTATGAAATAAAAGATCAATCCACAATAATTACAACTATCAGCTTCATTTGTTTGACAAACATTTCATCAACAAAATGTCATTTTCACAACCTGTAATTTCAGAACACTTGATGAACTTTTGTTGATTTATGTTGATTTGATTCAACAGAACCGTTTTGCTTCAAAACATCAAACACTTGAGTTCATTAAAGTCTCCTCCACTCAAACATGTTGTTCTTCTTCTTGACTGTCATGTTGTTCTTCTTCTCTGTTTCTCTGAGCTCACCTTAAATCTCAGTTTAACACCTGCAGGATTGATGACATCACAACCAGTTTGGAGCCAATCGTGGTCCAGTATGCGACTTACACAAAAGTGTGATGTGGAAACTTGAAGCCTCCGGAGCACAAACACTGAGAATGGACTTTACAGTGAAGCAGTTCAACTCTGCAAACTAAACATATTTAAATATTTACACATTCTGGATGTTTAATGAAGGATGAGATGTCATTTGAAGAATTTTTAACTAATAAATTAATCTTTTTTCATGGAAAACCGACATCAGACACACATTATTATTCCAAGCAGAGTATTTTTATATTCTTAAAACATGTGCGGAGGATCTTTAAAGTTCAGACAGTCTGTGACGACACAACTGACCTCAGTTAAAGTCCGTTTTGATTTTTTACATCGACTGTAAAACTTTTTTAGGTTTTTGTCAGAGCGACTCAAAGATGATGAGTTCTGATGGTGTTTATTGATCAGATTGATCGATTGGATTCATGTTCTACAGACACACTGTGAGATACATAATCAAAGTCTAAAAATACATCAAAGGAACTTTACAACATATCTGATATACTGTGCAAACTTTGTAAATGTGCATCACATAAGATAGATGATGTGGTTCAGTCAAACTGCTGATGTGAGAGTGGAAGAACAAACTGGTTTTAATGGTTTTAATGGTGACACGCTGTAAAGAGACAGTTTGATTTCTGATGGTGAATTAAAAGACTTTGTTGTCATTGTGTTGTAAATATAAATATGTTTAATAAGTGATTCTCTTCACAGCAACACTGTCTCTGTATTTGAACACTGGTGGAGTTTATTGATCCACAGAGAGCTGCTGAGGCTCAGTGACACCACTGGATCTGATTATTTCAAACATCTTCATTTCTTTTTAAAGCCTAAATGTTCCTGTTTTCATGTTTTAAAGTGTGAGTGAAGCAAACAGCTCCTCCTCTGACAGGATGTGATGCTGTGAGTGAACAGCAGGTGGCAGCAGACGCTCATGTTTCTGTTCCTCCAACACTTCAGTTTCACACAGTTTATATGTTCAGACACCACTGGACCTGGTTATTATATTATAAAGGTTATTATGGTTTTGAATGTACTGATTGAACTGCAGTTCTTCATATCATCAGGTTCCACTGAGTTGTGGCTTCACAGAGGAAGCTGACTGTCCAGATGCAGTGTGATTAAATGGTCCAATCATGTATAGAGGATATTCTGGAGGATCTAATAGAACTTACTGAGCGAGTGAACACAAAGTCACATAGTGGAGGAGGACAAACCATTTACCATTTATAAACTAGGCACAAATTTGAGAACAATCTAAAATTGTCAAAGCTCAGTAAATTGTATTTCTCCAGAACCAGGAGTGATGGAAATGTGTTGGCTTTTTGTCCAGAGTTTTTAGAGTTTGTTTGTTTAAGGACTCAAGAGGTTTGATGGCTGTTTCTCCAGCCTGCCCCCAACATGTGATCAATAAGACATCTGGGAAAGAATCATAGCTGCATAAATATCTTGGCTGCGTCCAAAGACAGACAGTTTCTAATATGTCTAAAATTTGCTAAGTTGTATTTTATGGTTTTAACTGTTTTTTTAACATGTTTCTTAAAGTTCAAATTTGGATCCAGTGTCACACCAAGATATTTAAAATCAGTAACTGTGTCACTTATTTCACCTTTGATGAGAATATCAGCGTTAGGAGGTTGTACCATAGTCTTAGAGAAAAACATAATAATTCAATTGTTAGCTTAGCAGCAGCTAACTCAGCTGTTTTTGCATGTGTGTACACAACAGTGTCATCTGCATACATTTGTAGTTCTGCATCATGACACTGTTGAGGGAGATCATTAATATATAGACTAAATAATAGGGGACCTAACACTGACCCTTGTGGAACACCCATTGTGCACTTCATGTTACTGGACAGTGTGTCACCAACTTTAACACATTATCTCCTGTTAGATAAATATGAAGACATCCATACCAGTGCTCTAGATGAGAAGTTAAATTTAGGGAGTTTCGATATTAAAACATCATGATTGACTGTGTCGAATGCTTTACGCAGATCTAAAAATACAGCAGCAACTACTCCTCCTTTGTCAAGTCCTGATTTAATTTGCTCTATTAAGTGCAAGGTAGCAATGATTTGCTCTAAAGCCAAATTGCAAACAATGTAGACCAAAACTGCTTGTATCAAGAAATGTTGTCAGTTGTTCAATGACAACTTTCTCAGCAACCTTTGAGAGTATTGCCAGTATACTTACTGGTCTGTAGTTACTGGTTTCAAGGTCTCCAGATTTAAAATAGGCGTGACAATGGCACATTTCCAGTTATCAGGAAAGGAGCTGTGTTTAAAAGACAAGTTAATTAAATGAGCAATAGGGGGAGTTAAAATATCTTTGTAATTAAAATATCTTTGTAATTAAAATATCTTTGTAATTAAATATCTTTGTAATTAAATATCTTTGTATATATGTATGTTTATGAATTCTCCTTCACATCTTTCTTTGACCTTGTGACGTTTTCCATCGAGGTCAAGGAAAACTGGTCAGGAAAAGATGATGGGAGGAACTTTTCACTGGCAGCCATGGAGTCCACTAACCAGTGGGTGACATCACGGTCAGCGTGTGTGATTGTTACCTTTACTGTGAAACTTTAGACAGGAAGTAGCGTGTGTGGTTGTTACCTTTACTGTGAAACTTTAGACAGGAAGTAGCGTGTGTGATTGTTACCTTTACTGTGAAACTTCAGACAGGAAGTAGCGTGTGTGATTGTTACCCATTGACTCCGGTGTGTTATTTGTTTTCATAGGATGGCGAAGTCATGACCCGCCCTCCTCTGCCTCTGATTGGCTAGTACTCGTTACCTTCGTTAGTTGGGTTCGGGCATGAGGAGTGTGATTGGTTGAGGTGAGGGTAAAAATCAGAGCCAATCAGAGGCGGAGTAGGGCGGCTCATGACTTCGCCATCCTAGGAAAAAAAAACCGACTCCGGTGTGTTTTTGTCTCGCGGCTGCAGATCAGAGCTGCAGATGCTGAGAGACAGCGGAGGAGGAGAGAAGCCCACCGACACACCGACACACCGACACCGGTACGTAACCTCATCTGCTCTGTTTATAACCTGTTTATAACGTGTTTATAACGTGTTTCAGTTGTTTAACGTGTATTTTTACTTCATTCAGTAACTTTTAACCTGTTAGGTATTCTCTGTGTCTCGCGGTGTTTCGGATGTGACTGGGTTTAAAGTCAGTTCCAGTAAAACCAGCAGCGGTAAAAGTGGAGTTAAAACTCGCCCAGTTTCCAGTAAAGTTTCTATTCAACGCTTCTTTTCTTCTTCTGTGTCGTAAATCTCTCAAACAAAAACTAAAGTTTCCTTAAAAACTCACAGAAACAGAAAGAAGAAGAAGAAAAAGCTCCAAAACTCGGTGAAAGTTAAAAGATTCTTTAATGAAGCAAAAAGACATGAAGCTGTTTACTGTGCTCAGCTACATGTGATTAACATGTTATAATAAAGTAACATGTTATAATATAGTAACATGTTATAATAAAGTAACATGTTATAATGCACTAACATGTTATAATATAGTAACATGTTATAATATAGTAACATGTTATAATAAATTAACATGTTATAATAAAGTAACATGTTATAATGCACTAACATGTTATAATATAGTAACATGTTATAATAAAGTAACATGTTATAATGCACTAACATGTTATAATATAGTAACATGTTATAATAAAGTAACATGTTATAATGCACTAACATGTTATAATAAAGTGACATGTTATAATAAATTAACATGTTATAATAAAGTAACATGTTATAATGCACTAACATGTTATAATATAGTAACATGTTATAATATAGTAACATGTTATAATAAAGTAACATGTTATAATATAGTAACATGTTATAATAAAGTAACATGTTATAATACAGTAACATGTTATAATATAGTAACATGTTATAATATAGTAACATGTTATAATAAAGTAACATGTTATAATAAAGTAACATGTTATAATATAGTAACATGTTATATATAGTAACATGTTATATATAGTAACATGTTATAATAAAGTAACATGTTATAATATAGTAACATGTTATAATAAAGTAACATGTTAGAATATAGTAACATGTTATAATGCACTAACATGTTATAATATAGTAACATGTTATATATAGTAACATGTTATAATATAGTAACATGTTATATATAGTAACATGTTATAATATAGTAACATGTTATATATAGTAACATGTTATAATATAGTAACATGTTATAATATAGTAACATGTTATAACGCAGTTCGTGTTTCTGCTGCTGCAGCAGCTCAATGTTCAGTTTAAACTGAGTCTCATTAAATCTGATTAAATCTGATTAAAGACACATTTATTATTTGACACATTTCCAGATTGTTTAGAGATATTTTCTGTCTCCAACTTCCAGTAAGATGTTTTTGTTTGTATGAAGTTGTGAACATGAATCAGCCTTTAAGTGTGACAGTAGAATATAAAGTGCTGTTTATTGTGTTTATTGTTTATTGTGTTTATTGTTTATTGTGTGTATTGTGTTTATTGTTTATTGTGTTTATTGTGTTTATTGTGTTTATTGTGCTGGAGGCTGCAGGTCGGATTCAGTCTGGATTATTACAGGAAGTTTAATGTTTCAGTGTAAAGTGAAGGAAGCGTCGACAGACTCACATGTTTATCAGCGCTGATGTAAAGCAGCTCAGCGTGTTGAAGTGTTTTAGGCTCAAACTAAACATTATTTTCATTATTGATTAATCACTTCATGTGTAAAACTGTTAGAATATCTGCTGCTGACGTCTTCTGCACACGTCTGCTTTAGTTTAGTGTCAAACAAATCAATTCAGTAGAGCTGCGACTAAACATTGTTCATTATTGATTCATATGTCCAGTATTTTACACATTCATTGATTAGTTATTTGGTCCATAAAATGTCAGGAAATGTTGAAAAATGGTGATCAATGTTTCCTAAAGACGACGTCATCAAACGTCTTGTTTGATCTTCAGTTTACTGTCACATTTAACGAGCTGCAACCAGAGAATGGATCACTTAAAAAATGACTCACAACAATCAATCAGTTATCAAATAGTTGATGATTCATTTAATATTTGGCAACTAATTGATTAATGGACTAATGGCTGATCAGATTCTATTAATACTTTCTGATTGATTGTCTGTTGATTGATTTATTGATTAATCATTGCAGCTCTGTAGATTATTATTGATGTGCTTCACTGATCAGCTGATTGATCCTCAGCCTCTGATCAAAGATTCACAGCTGATCTCATCTTCATCATCATCATCATCGTCTGTGTGTGTGTGTGTGTGTGTTACTGTTAGTGTGTGTGTGTGTGTGTGTGTGTGTGCGTGTGTGTGTGTGTGTGTGTGTGTGTGTGTGTTACTGTTAGTGTGTGTGTGCGTGTGTGTGTGTGTGTGTTACTGTTAGTGTGTGTGTGCGTGTGTGTGTGTGTGTGTTACTGTTAGTGTGTGTGTGTGTGTGTGTGTGTGTGTGTGTGTTACTGTTAGTGTGTGTGTGTGTGTGTGTGTTACTGTAAGTGTGTGTGTGTGTGTGTGTGTTACTGTTAGTGTGTGTGTGTGTGTGTGTGCGTGTGTGTGTGTGTGTGTGTGTGTGTGTGTTACTGTTAGTGTGTGTGTGTGTGTGTGTGTGTGTGTGTGTGTGTTACTGTTAGTGTGTGTGTGTGTGTGTGTGTGTGTGTGTGTGTGTGTTAATGTCCCTCCTGCATTATTCAGTGTTTCCTGTATTGTGAGTGAAGCTGCAGCTCTGTGATCAAAGTCAGTGTGAATGTGTGTGTGTGTGTGTGTGGGGGGGGGGGGGGGGGGGGGGGGGGTTTGAGTGCATTAGCAAGTGTGCATGAACCCCCCATCACACTGATCAATCACACTGATCAATCACACTGATCAATCAGGCAGACAGTAGTTCAGAAACTGGACTTTTGAGGATTTTGTAAGAATCTGGAAACAAGATTTTCTTCTGCAGTTCGTTATTATTGTTGTTGTTGTTGTTGTTATTATTGTTGTTGTTGTTGTTGTTGTTGTTGTTGTTGTTGTTGTTGTTGTTGTTGTTGTTGTTGTTATGAACCCTCTCAGTCTCAGAGTTCAGTGTAACATCAAACATGTTTCGGTCTCAGCTGATGAAGCTGTTCGATCAGATCAATATGTGATGTCATTACAGAGTCTGAGCTGGTCAATAATGATGGAAAGTTACCAGATAATAATCAATATTATATAATAATCAATATTATATATACATTATATACGCTGAGCGATCAGTTTATCAGGAACCTGTAGAGTCCAACACAGCAGCTCTGATCTTTATATTGACGACTGTTCCTGATATTTTGTCCATGTGTGTTAACATGAGGGTGGACAAAATATCAGGAACAGTCCAGTACAGCCACAGTAATCAATATAAAGAAGAAGAGTCACTGAAGGAACCAGAACATCTTCACTAACAAGCTGGACTCAGAGATTCATTGATCATCAGACTGGTTGGTGATTAATTGAACAGTTAATTGTTGGATTAATGGCTGCAGCTGTAATTAGTTTGATTATCTTTCTGTTCCTAATAAACTGAGCGTCACGTGTTGTTGGCGTGTTGTTGGCGTGTTTGATCACACTGATGTCTGAAGGCTTCATGTGTGATCAGCAGCTTCAGCATCAGTGTGTGTGACCCTGTGTGAGCTGACCTTTGACCTTTTAGTCGTGTCGGCTGAACCTCGTCTCCTCTCGGTGTTTAACGCAGAGCGAGCGGCGCCGACACTCAGAGCGGCGGCGTGACGGCGGCAGACATGTCCGTCTCTACACAGCTGGGACTGCTGCTGTGGAAGAACTACACCTACAGACGACGACAGACGGTCAGTAACACACACACACACACACACACACACACACACACACACACACACCTACAGACGACGACAGACGGTCAGTAACACACACACACACACACACAAACACACACACACACGCACACAAACACACACACACACACACCTACAGACGACGACAGACATTTTAGGAGCTCAGCAGCGATTCAGGAAACATGACCTTTGACCTCAGTGAGGAGGCGGGGCCGACCCCGCTGACGGGTGTCAATCATTCTCTGAAAAGGTCTGATTGGTCGATGAAAAGAGAAACAAGCGGAGAATAAAATGTGATTGATCAATGAGACAGAATCAGAGAGTTAAGTCTTATTCAGACTTGCTGTAATTATAAATAGTATTTTATATAACGAACATCTGGAGAATAAATTGATTAATATTTTAAATGATTGTGCAGCAGCTGATTCACATGCTGATAGTTGTTCTATTTATTTGCTTTCTGTTCATTTGGTTCTTAATCTGTTTGATATTAACGAGGGAAACACACACATGCACGCACGCACGCACACACACACACACACATACACACACACACACACACGCACACACACACATACACACACACACACACACACACACACACACACATACACACACACACACACACGCACACACACACATACACACACACATACACACACACACACACACACACACACACACACACATACACACACACACACACACACACACGCAGCAGCTTCAGTGCTGCATCTTCCAGATCATCTCAGTGTCGTCATCACTTCACAGTCTGTAACGTTTCATTAACGCTCATCCTCATTGAGATTATTGATGAGTTAAAGTAAACATGATCAGCTGATCATTAGAGTGATTGATGAAGCAGAAAATCCTTCATCCTGTTTTCATCATGAACTGATGATTGTTGAGTTTCAGACTCTTGCTGATTTCTGACATTTTACAGACGAATCAATGAACTAATCAATAAAAACTCTTTATGTCACAGCTTCTTCCTGGAGATGTTCTGTGTAGTTTAACATGAAACACACACATGAAACTTTTCACTGTTTAGTTTGTGTATCAATCAATAAATCAGCATCATGTTAATATTATCGTATTTATCATTAATGTTATTTATTGTTAATAACAGATTTATTACTAAAAAACAGATTCATCACTGAAATCATGTTATTAAACCTTCTGACTGACCTGAAGGGTTTTAGTCAAATTCACAGCTACACACTGTGTGTTACTGTACACGTTCTTCTATCCTTACTGGGACCAGTACTCCTTGTTGGGACCAGTACTCCTTGTTGGGACCAGTAGTGAGGTTCTGTTTAGGTTAAACTGGACAAGATGAATACAACGTCCTCACAAGGATCACTGCGCAAACTTGTGTGTATTACTGTGTGTGTGTGTGTGTGTATTACTGTGTGTGTGTGTGTGTGTGTGTGTGTATTACTGTGTGTGTGTGTGTGTGTGTATTACTGTGTGTGTGTGTGTGTGTGTGTGTGTATTACTGTGTGTGTGTGTGTGTGTGTGTTAACGACTTCCTGTCTCTGATTGGCTTCTTTCTGTCTCTCAGCTTCAGCTCCTGGTGGAGATCGTCTGGCCGCTCTTCATCTTCTTCATCCTCATCGCTGTGCGGCTCAACTACCCTCCGTACGAGCAGCATGAGTGTGAGTTTACACGACTTTATTCAAACCGTGTGTGTGAGTTCAGGTCAGAATAGATTCAAATAGAAACAACTTTATTGTTCAGCAGAGTAGAAAACAGCTGTAGAACAAAATCCTAAAGAGACCAGAACACATGTTTACTGATGAAGCCTCCTCCTCTTCCTCCTCCTCTTCCTCCTCCTCATCCTCATCCTCCTCTTCCTCCTAATCCTCCTCCTCCTCATCCTCGTCCTCTTCATCCTCCTCCTCCTCATCCTCATCCTCCTCCTCCTCTTCCTCCTCATCCTCCTCCTCCTCATCCTCGTCCTCTTCATCCTCCTCCTCCTCATCCTCATCCTCCTCCTCCTCCTCATCCTCATCCTCATCCTCCTCTTCCTCCTCATCCTCCTCCTCCTCATCCTCGTCCTCTTCATCCTCCTCCTCCTCATCCTCATCCTCCTCCTCATCTTCCCCCTCCTCATCCTCGTCCTCTTCATCCTCCTCCTCCTCCTCCTCATCCTCCTCCTCATCCTCCTCCTCATCCTCATCCTCCTCCTCATCCTCTTCCTCCTCATCCTCCTCCTCATCCTCCTCCTCCTCTTCATCCTCCTCCTCCTCCTCCTCCTCCTCCTCCTCATCCTCCTCCTCCTCTTCCTCTGTTGATCACGCTCAGAATTAAAGAGTCTTGTGTTCATTTCACCAAGCCACGCCCACTTCTGAACCGTCCAATCACAGCGGTGGGATTAGTAAAGACTCTACTGTCAGCAGCAACTGTGAATATTTTCTGGTTTCTTTTGTCTCTGTGACACTAAACTGAAGATCTTTGGACTTTGGGAAACACTGAACCACGTTTTCACCATTTTCAGACATTTTATGGATCACAGATTGATCAGTAATGAGAGCGATCAATAGTTGCAGCTCTACCTGGAGTCACAGACACAATGTGAGAAGTGTTGTGAAGCTTCTTTAGTGGATAAAAAGCTTAAAACCACTTCACTAAATAATCAATGACCTGATTGTCCATGCAGTGATCTATTGATGTGATCAGACAGACAGACAGCGGGGAGTCACGGCTTCCTGTGAAGGCTGAACGAGTCTTCTTCATGTAAATCAGCTGTTTACATTTCAATAGACTGAAATCCTGTCGTCACTTCAGCCTGACTGTTTACCTGCTGATCAGCTGATGTGTGTGAATATTCAAACAGCATGTAAACAAACCTGCAACAATCACAGGAGCTCAGAGTGTTAAGAAGGTAGTTTCAGGTGTGAACGGCCAGGTGCATGCTGGGAGCTGATTATCAGAGTTTAGACTCTGGCACCTTAAAGGACGTCTGATATCAGGAGGTTATTGATTGATGATAATGTTTACTATGCAGACATGCTGCTTTAAACTCCTCATGCTGATCTATCAGAGAATTTATGACTTTATTACATCTGCTGAAGGTCAGAGCGCTCCGACCTGATAGTTATATAACACATGAAGGACAGGTGTGTTAAACCAGCAGTCAGGTGTCTGTAATCATTCCTCCTGTTCATACTGGATATTAAAAGATCCTTCAAATGTGCTTTCAATGGAAGTGATGGAGGATAAAATCCACAGTATGTCCACACAGTCATTTAAAAGTCTGTGTGAAGCTTCTATTCAGCTTCATCAGTCTGAGTTAGTCATATCAAGTGGATATCTGACACATTTACAGTCTTTTTAGCATCAAATTCCCTCTTTGTGTTTCCTCGGACAGTGTTTCCCTGTTGAGCTGCAGGTGGAAGTATAGTAACAAAAAGAGGAACTTTGGCACTAAAAAGACTGTAACGTTGAAAGATATCTATCAGCATCTATATCTATCCATCAGCATGAAGCAGGAGATCAATCACTCACATGATTAGCAGAGATCAATACTTTGATCTGATTGAGTCAGGAAATTGAAAGGGTTAAAGTCAGTAGTGTAAACCTGCAGTATAAAGTGTGAGCTGCTGTCCTTCATCAGCCTCGTCATCACATAAACACTTTTAATTAGATGAACCTGAAAGAAAAGTAAGGAGGAGGAAGACTGAAGCTAACTGTGCTAACTGTTAGCAAACTGTGACTAAACACTTATTAACTTATTACATACAACATAAAGATAACTGCAGTGTGAAGCTCACCGCTGCAACTAACCGTTATTTTCATTATCAGTTCATCTCCATTAATTGATTAGTTGTTTGGTCCATAAAATGTCAGAAAAAGGTGAAAAATGATAAGACGACGTCATCAAATGTCTTGTTTTGTCCACAACAAAGATCTTCAGTTTACTGTCATAGAGACGAAAGAAACCAGAAAATATTCACATTAAGAAGCTGCAATCAGAGAGTTTAGACTTTATGACTTAAAAAATTACTCAAAATGATTAATCGATTATCAAAATACATGATATGATTTCTTTATGGATTACAGACACAAAACAAAACTCAAATTGATAAAATGTTAAAGTGAAAACAATTATTTCCATCTTGGTTTCATGTTAGAAATAAGAATACAGAATAGTTGGTGATTAATTGATTAATTGATGCAGCTTTGATGTTATAAAAAAAAATAAATATTTGGCTTTTGTAACTGATGCAGATCATAAAAGATAAAGATGAAGATGTTAAAGCTGCTGTCTGGTTCTGAACGTTGGACTGAGCTAGGCTAGCAGTTTCCTCCTGCTCCCAGTCTTTATGCTAAGCTAGGCTAGCAGTTTCCCCCTGCTCCCAGTCTTTATGCTAAGCTAGGCTAGCAGTTTCCCCTCGCTCCCAGTCTTTATGCTAAGCTAGGCTAGCAGTTTCCCCTCGCTCCCAGTCTTTATGCTAAGCTAGGCTAGCAGTTTCCCCCAGCTCCCAGTCTTTATGCTAAGCTAGGCTAACCGTGACAGATCAGCTGCTGTAGAGTAAGAGGATTCCTCAAGATGTTGAACTGTTCCTTTAAAGTGAGCACAGATCGAGTTCTTTATTAATCGTGTTAATAATCAGTGTTACAGCAGCATCTGCTTATAAATCACAACATACTAAAACAAGTCTATATAACTCACATCTAACAATAAACAGAATATATAACCATACATCCATGAGTAGAACATATGATGTTAATATATTATAACAGTCTTACATTAGTGAGTCAGGAAGACGCCGAACACTTATTTTAAAATCAAGACAGAAACAGGAAACATGAAATAAAAGAATAAACTTCAAACGTCATCGTATAAAAACCCATCAAACTGCTGAGAGACAAGCTGAAAGACATCCTGCGGTTTGATATTTAAGCTGAACATTAGAAAGAGCTTCAGGCGATGTTATTTACTGCAGGAACAAAAGCTGCTGACTGGAAACATCCACATTCCTGCCTGCTCTTTGTTCCCAGTGTGAGGAAACATCCTGCAGGTCTCCGCAGCCGACTGCAGGAACACTTCACTGAAACTGAGAGCTTTTATTAAAACGCTGTCTCCGGGTCTGAAAGCAGAAGCTTCAGGACGGGAAACACTTTCAGTTCTGCTGCAGAATATTTGTGTTGTGATTCACGCAGCATGTGAGCTCAGACGTGTTGAAACTCGTCTGCAGAGAGAAGATTTACTCTGATCCTCCTCAAGTTCTGCTTTTATGAAGCGTCATCGTTTCCTGACGAGAGGAGCAGAGTTTACTGTTTAATCTGAGCTCTTTATCACTTTACCCGCTCACAATAATCCAGATTATTCAGCTTTTATTCTTCTCTGAAATGTGGGAGATATATATATATATATATATGTGTGTGTGTGTGTGTGTGTGTATATATATATATAGATATTATTGATTAGTTGGACTTCACATCTCAGTTTGATGGAAACATAAATTCAAACTTTGATAAATACATTGAATATCTGACCTCAGTCATATTTCATTATTTCAGCAGCTTGTTATTAAATCGTTTAAAAGGAACTAAAACACTCTCATTATTGATTAATCTGCTGATTTATTTCCCATCAATTCATCTTTAAGAAAACATTTTAAAAAGTGTGAAAGTCTTCAGATGTCAGTTATCGTGATGTAGTTCTGCTCCATAAAAGACCTGAGTGATGAACTGATGACTGGAATAATTGCGGTTTGATTTAAGGTTGATTGATTGATTGATTGATTGATTGATTAATTGGTTGGTTGTTGTACGGACTGTGTGGACATTCCGCTGACTGTCAGAGGGTGAATGTTTTATCTTATCAGTTGTGATTAGAAAGAAGCCAGTTGGCAGTCTTAAGGTTCTCTGATAGCAGCTCTGCTCCGCATACAGCTGACGGAGGGGTTAAAGGTCGCGCTGCCTCCGCCCTCGCTGAGCTCACTGCTGCAGCAGCTGATAAACCAATCACAGGTTATCTACCTGCGGCGTGTCCAGGTGAACGTTTGTTCCAACGCAGCAGCAGATAAAGACGGGACGTCTTCAGATTAAATCTGACTGCGGGCGAACACGATGACATCACACGTGTCGCTCACGTGTCGCGTGTCCTGAATCAAACAGGACAAACAAACTATCAATACTGATAATAATCAATCAACTTAAAGCTGCAGCGTGAAAGATTTAGAGTTTCCTGTTGCAGCTTCTCAGATGTGATGATTTACTTTTCTTATAAGACAGTAAATGAAACAGAGTTTGTGTTTATGTGGCGCTGAAACAATCTATTAATAAAGAAACATATTGGAAATAATGATGAGATGGATCAATAATGATAAATAATGATGAGCTGCAGCCTGATGTTCAGTAAATATGAAGTGTGATAAACCACATGAACGACTACATCTCCCATGAGGCTTCGCTGCAGAGGTGGCTGCTGGGAACTGTGGTGCGTCCTGTATGTTGTTGAAGTGGAGCGGTGTGTTACACGTCACGCTGAGTCTTTTCTGTCCGCAGGTCACTTCCCCAACAAGGCGATGCCGTCGGCCGGCACGTTGCCATGGCTACAGGGAATCCTCTGCAACGCCAACAACCCGTGCTTCCGCAGCCCCACGCCGGGCGAGTCTCCGGGCGTCGTCGGGAACTTCAACGACTCCATGTGAGTCCAGATGTGACCTCCCTGATCAATGACTGATAATCAATCATCTCAGTTCCACCAGAACTGACTTAGAAATATATATTATATTATTTTATTACATCATCAAAACATCATCAAACTTCTACACAAGAAAAAGAACATGTTTATATATTATATTTATATTAATGTATATATATAATAAATATATATGTTTATATTATTATACATGAAACAAAGTGACGCTTCAACTACCCACAGTGTCAGCTGGAACGTCTCTCTAAACGGAAACACTTCAGCTTCCTGCAGGGATCAAACAGCTTGTTTTAATGTTTACGTTTCAGACTCTTCAGCTGCTTTCAGTAACTGACGGTTCGTCCGACAGCAACTCTTTATAAATCTTTAAATTCATCTCACATATAAAAACGACCTTTTTAAAACGTGATTTTATCAGAAACGTTGAACGTTTGATGTTTGATGATGTTTTTGTTCTTTCTTCTTCTCTGTGAAATGAAGTTTAATATTATTATATATTAGATCTAAACTCAGCGTTTCCTTCAGGACATGAAAACTCTTTATTCGCTGTGACGGTTCGTCTCATTTCTGACATCAACTCTTTCTGTGTTTCTGCAGAATTTCTCGTCTGTTTTCGGACGCGAAGAAGATTCTTCTGTACAGTCAGAACGACAAGAACCTGGATGGATTTAAGGAGCTGGCTCAGGCCCTGCAGCAGCTGCAGAGCAGCAGATCAGGTAGGAAGTTTAGTTTTAGTTCACTTCATATTCAGACCTGACCTGAAACTTGTTTTTTAACAAACAAACAAAGTTGTTTAAAAGTTATTTTAAGCATCAGTTTCTGCCTGAAGATGAAGAGTTAAATGTAGAAACTGTGTTTTCGCTGTGAGTCGGTCAGTTTGTGGTTAAACTGAGCGACGTCTCTGCTCCCGTCGTCCCTCTGTGGGTTTTTCAAGCTCATTGAACAAAAAGAATTTGGTTCTTTGTGTGTTAATTATGAGTTTGTGTTTTGTGCTTCGCTACCTGCTCCGACCTGCCGGCTGTCCTCCTCCTCCCTCTGATGGAGCTGCGGCACATTTCTGCCTTTTATTCGCTCTAATCGCGTCTGATGGGACAAACGGAGGCGTGTTGTTCCATGAGAACGAGCCGCTGCGGTGAGAGCGGGGGCGGGGAGGCGAGCCGCGGCAGGTTTACCTGCTCAGAGCTTCTCAGGTGATGTTCACCTGATCGCAGTGAGAGAGGAGGTTCGGGGGTTTCACACGGTCCGAGAGCTTCGGGGTCGGCGGGTGATGTCGGCGGGTCGGCTCGGCTCGGCGGCGCCACGCTGAGCGTCACTGAGTTCAGGACGGACGTGTCGCTCTGCAGCTGAACAAACAGGCCGGAGTCTGAGGATCAGTTCGCTCTGAACGTCCCGCAGCTTCACACATGACCGCCTGACCTTTGACCTCACAGCAGAACCCGCCGCTCGCTGCTCAGCTCTCCTCCGACTGAGTCGCCACATGTCTGATGTTGTTATTTCACAATGAGGAGCGACATCAGTCTGCAGTAGAGCTGCGATCAATCACTCATAACATTATCAATCAAATGTTTTAGTAAGTTAGCAAGAATGACTCAAATTCTGATAGATGATTGATAGATGATTGATTGATGATTGATAGATGATTGATAGATGATTGATAGATGATTGATGATAGAAATGAAAATGTTACATAAATGGAAAAAGAATCAACTAACTGAAATATAACAACAAATAGAAGATGAATAGAATAAATAAATAAATAAATAAATAGAGAATAAACATAATTAACGTGTAAAGTTTCAGCTTCTTGTGAATCTTCGGAGGGTTTTGGACGTTTGACGTCTGCAGACATCTATTGATCGTTGATAGACTGAAGGGTGATTGATTAGTTGCAGCTGCAGCAGTCAGTCTGTTGTTCTTTATGTTGTTTGGGGGATGATCTGCTTCTTAGTTATACTACAGTTCCCATAATTCTTTGGGGGGATAAGAGAGTTTATTTGTTTTCATTCATGACTGAACTTCCTGTTTGCAGTGAGCGTGTCCGTCACCGCGGGAAACGTGCAGTTAGAACAGCTGTTACATTTATATTCACCATTTAAAGTGTTCTGTGTTATTTATCGTTAAAGTCCTCGTTAGTTCAGAGCTCGTTAGTTCAGAGCTCGTTAGTTCAGAGCTCGTTAGTGTGACCCGCTGGGTGAGTTAACGAGTCTGTTGGACGATGTTAATGAAAGCTGTGAAACGTTGATGAAACGTTGCAGGTGTGTTTCAGAAGGTTTGAAGATCAACAGCAGCTCAAATATAACAGGCTGAATAAACGATGACGTCATGAGTCATGTGACTGAAACGCCTTCATCAGACCTGTGTGGAGCGATGAAGAGGAGGCTGTAACCTCCATCACGCCTCCTCTTCATCACGCCTCCTCTTCATCACACCTGCTCTTTATTACACCTCCTCTTCATCACACCTCTTCTTCATCACACCTGCTCTTCATCACGCCTCTTCTTCATCACACCACCTCTTCATCACACCTCCTCTTCATCACGCCTCTTCTTCATCACACCTCTTCTTCATCACGCCTCTTCTTCATCACGTCTCCTCTTCATCACACCTCCTCTTCATCTAAACGTAATACAGACATGAATAAACAGACTATGAAGATGAACATCATCTTCAGCTGCTGAGTGTAAATCACATCATAAGACGGATGAACAGCGTCACTGACAACAGTACGTCCACATCATCGAACTGGTGTCCTCTCA
The DNA here is from genome assembly GCF_963924715.1 of Thunnus thynnus. Taxonomy (NCBI): domain Eukaryota; kingdom Metazoa; phylum Chordata; class Actinopteri; order Scombriformes; family Scombridae; genus Thunnus; species Thunnus thynnus. Next base: position 35,048,781 of record NC_089525.1, on the reverse strand, counting down.
GCCTCGCTGGTCCCACTGGTCCCACTGGTCCCACTGGCCCCACTGGTCCCACTGGTCACACTGGTCACACTGGTCCCACTGACTGTACAGAGATAGAACCTGCAGCTCTGATGGGTCTGAGATGAACCACTTTATTACTGATAGTTTATTACCATCAGTATTATAACAGCAGCTGACACAGATCTACCTCTGGACACCTGCAGGATGAAGGCAGCAGGTCCAGTTAAGGGTCCAGGATGTGGATCCAGGATGTGGATCCAGACTGATATAGACTGATACAGACTGGCGCAGACTGGTGCAGACTGGTGCAGTCTGATGCAGACTGGTGCAGTCTGATGCAGACTGGTGCAGACTGGTGCAGTCTGATGCAGACTGGTGCAGACTGGTGCAGTCTGATGCAGACTGATGCAGACTGACGCAGACTGGTGCAGACTGGTGCAGACTGGTGCAGTCTGATGCAGACTGGTGCAGACTGATGCAGACTGATACAGACTGATGCAGACTGGTGCAGACTGGTGCAGACTGGTGCAGACTGGTGCAGTCTGATGCAGACTGGTGCAGACTGATGCAGACTGATACAGACTGATGCAGACTGGTGCAGTCTGATGCAGACTGGTGCAGACTGGTGCAGACTGGTGCAGTCTGATGCAGACTGGTGCAG